>NW_010143403.1:32725-42025 GCF_000699245.1 Pterocles gutturalis
GCTCTATGAAACCACTTGATTATTTCCTTATACACCACCACAGCTCACACTCAAAATCTCAAGACAGATATTCTACCATCTAAAAAGCAGAGATGCCTTCCAGCCTTTCCATCTTGGAAGGATCTTAACTTGTCTGTGGAATATACCAGCAAAACTTTGCTGCCTTCTGCAGACCATCGCAGAACCAGAGCCCAAATATGCAAACTCAAGGGTAGGTCTCATGTTAAAAGTCCAACCAAGCATTCAAATGAAAAGAAAAAGAAAAAAAAAATATTATGGAATATTTGAATACCTTAGCATTCTCAAAGACCATGAAAATGCCTAGCAGTGTCTTTCATACAATTTTGGAATTTTATATCTTGGCTATCTGGCATCTTAACAGATACCACAGGACTTCAAGAAATTCCCATGTTATATTTTAATATTCTTTCAAATCGAGTTACTGCACTGCTCAGACTATCTTTTTTCATTCATGAATCATTTTCTTTACTGTCTAGTTCCTGCCTCATGCAAGCTGAGGATATTTTCTTATCTATATTTAAATATTTATTTATATACATTCAGCAAGCATGAATCTGCCCAAGTGTCATTAAAGCACTATATTTCTTGCACTTCTTTAAAGCAGGGACCCATTCTGAAAGGTCAGAGTGTATAAACAGTGTGTTTATTGGCTTCAAATTAGCTCTATATCATATTTGTGCAGCTGAAAGTTATTCTTCTGGTAGCTAAGCTCTGCAAAAATCAAGCTCATTATTTACATCATATGGCTTGTATAAGATATAATGATAACAACGCTACCTTGTCACATCTAGGTCACTACCTTTAAGTCAAGATTCCTGTGAGCTCACTCATTGTATTAGGGTTCTGATAGAGATTTAGATCTACAAACACGAGAGGTACAAATGATTCATAATTATAGTTATTTCTAATTTTTTGCTGTGTCACAGTAAGACACCAATACCTGCAGCAAACTGACTTTTTGACATTAATAGCTAAGAGATTTCTGAAAAAATAAGTTCCTCTCCAAGAGTCCAGAATTAGCACCCAGAAACTGAGGCTCACAAAGTAGTTTAAAATATTGTTTTATACATGAAATGGATAAATAGTTTACATACCAACTGAAAACAGAGACAATCTTGATAAATACTACCTACACTAAACACTATTTCACATTGTCAAATTACAAGAACTAGATAATGACTCAAGTTACAGATGGTTTTGGAAAAGCCCTGCTTAGAGAACTAATATCAAGATAATTTTTTATTTCAAGTAACTTAATATCACAACTATATCATAAGCATTAGAAAGTGTTAAACCAAGAACATCATTGATTAGAGCAGTATCCGTGTACACAGGACACATTTGTAAAATACACGAGAGATGGTACTAATAAAAGATACAGCTAATCTTCCTTTACGGCGACTCAGAGAAATGCACAATGCTGTACTACTGTACCATCACGTAATCTACTGCCTCTTGAAATAAATCTAAGTATTAGGCCTAGGAGGGATCAACCTGAGAAAAATGCTAAAATATAACTGCTAAAGTTAATACTTAATACTTGCTTTTCTACAAGACTTAAAATGAAAAGGCTTCCCAACTATTAGAAGATGTACAGTCTTAATCTACATTTCAATAAGATATTTAAAGGCAATACTGGAACTGTCAAGGACCCTTTCTTAAGCCTGAGAGAGGCCTACAAAGGAATGCTGACAGTTTCGTTTTCTGTGACACGGAAGCATTATTTTATCAAGAAAATGTTATTATAGTCATATTCATTTCAGCACTCCTCTTTGCGAGCTCTTCCAAACCCCCCAGATGTATCTGGTGGCACAAAAGTTATAGTACCACTGGTGTTGTCAGGAGCCCTTACGATAAAGGTAGATGAAGAGATCAGCATAAGTGTATGTTCTTCTGGCGTGTTTTATACAGAAAAGCTAAAAATGAAATTAGAATGTAATTTCTCACCAAGATACCCATAAACTGTAAATGTACTCTAAGCTGTGTCATTCAACCTGTTTTCTCGTAATGGTGAAAAAACTATAGAGGGTTTTTAGAAGAGATCTTCATTGTTACAATTTACACATCTGTTGTTAACTAATATATATATTCCTTCTTATGCTAAATACTTTTTTGTATTTTTACTTTTTTTGATCCTTGTGGCACACATATTAAAAATAGCATCTCAAGCAGCTTGTTAAATTAACTCTTTCATTAATAAGATGGCTCCAGTTAGGAAAAAAAAGCTTTTATTCTTGTGTGAATGTATACATACAGACCACAAACAGTTTCTAGTTAGTCACATGTGGATTCAAATGCAGACTTGTATGCCATAAACCAACACTGAAGTGTATAAGAAACTGTCAGTCAGATCAAAAGTCAATCCAAAAATCATCCCATTTGCAGAGCTGAGATGCTGTCACAGTTAGTTAGCCATAAATGTTTAAAACAGCAACCAAACTTTTATTCTAATTGAGCATGAGTTGAAAGGCTGCACACTTTGATGTCTTTGCTTTTATCATTTGTATATAGCTAAAAACAGCAGGGTTGTTTTTTTTTTTTTTTTTCTTCTCTTCGAAATAGGAGACATTGCTTCTTATTGAAAATGTACAGGTAGGTCAAGCTGTGTTTTTCGAGCCAGTGTATGGTTTTCCATCATGCATGTAATCACTTACAGGACTGGCCCTCAAAAGTGCAATTACAGTAGTTTCTCATTCCTGTTTAACCTTTTCTTCCTGTCAATTGTTGACCAAATAATAAAAAAACCCAACACATCTTTCGAATATTATTGGAGTGAGATCCTACATCTCTTAGAGAAACCGATCCCAAGGATTTAAATAGTATAGTCATTTTTCAATCCTTTTTTTCAGGAGGGGAGAGGGCAGCAGAGCCCGTTTGCAGGAAGTGTATTTGAGCAGATGCCTACGATCTGAGAACATGTTAATGGAAACTTGAGAGGCAGCAATGAAAAGTCCAGGCCTAATCCTATTATAGAAACCCTCTGTTATACAAAGGAAATACACATAAAATGCCAGTTGGGAAGAGTAAACGAAGCACAAATACATCCAACACAGGGTGTCTCAGACTACCCTTCCATGGTTTTTTTTTTATGAGAGAAAAAACACTCTTGCAACAGAAGAGTTAACAACATCCATCCAGAGGGACCTTGCCAGGCTGGAGAGGTGGACCTGTGCAAACCTCATAAAGTTCAATGAGCCAAGTGTAAGGTCCTGCACATGGGTCGAGGCAACCCCAAGCACAAATACAGGAGAATGGCTTGAGACCAGCCCTGAGGAGAACTTGGGGGTATTGGTTGATAGGAAGCTCAACATGATCTGGCAATGTACACTTGCAGCCCAGAAACCAACTATGTCCTGGGCTGCATCACCAGCAGCGTGAGCAGCAGGTCAAGGGAGGGGATTCTCCCCTTCTGCTCCACCCTTGTGACAGCCCCTGTGCAGTGCTGCATCCAGCTCTGGGATCCTCAGCGCAGGAAGGACATGGACCTGTTGGAGCACGGCCAGAGGAGACCATGAAGATGGTCCAAGGGCTGGAGGACCTCTCATCTGAAGGTAGGCTGAGAGAGTTGGGGTTGTTCAGCCTGAAGAAGAGAAGGCTCCAGGGAGACCTTCAAGCACCTTCCAGTGCTAAAAGGGGGCTACAGGAGAGATGGGAGGCTCTTGATCAGGGGGTGCAGAGATAGGACGAGGTGGAACGGGTTTAAGCTGAAAGAGGAGAGCTTTAGATTAGGAAGAATTTTTTTCCTGTGCGAGTGGTGAGGCAGTGGCCCAGGTTGCCCAGAGAAGCTGTGGATGCCCCATCCCTGGAGGGGCTCAAGGCCAGGCTGGATGAGGCTTTGGGCAACCTGGGCTAGTGCGAGGGATCCCTGCCCATGGCAGGGGGCTTGGAACTGGATGAACTTGAAGGTCCCTTCCAATGCAAAACATTCTGTGATTCTTCCTCCAGCATTTAAATCCAAGCTCTTTCCCCTAAGACAGGAATTAAAAAAAAATTTGCAATCTGAAGAAAGCAGCTTCGGCATACTTCTACATGAATGAAAGGAGAAAATTAAGAGGGAACCTCAAGGCAGTCATTCCTTGGCCTGGAATTGCAACCTTCCATATTTAAGCTTGCATATGTTTTGTGCCGAAACTCACATGGGTGTATACGTAACCAAATCATTATCAGACCTATCTCATGCTGGCAGAAAAAAAGTTTACCCAACTTCACATAAGGGACTAACAACTGGCAACGTCAGGAGAGGAAGCAGTGCACAATCTATCC
Source organism: Pterocles gutturalis (assembly GCF_000699245.1). NCBI lineage: Eukaryota > Metazoa > Chordata > Aves > Pterocliformes > Pteroclidae > Pterocles > Pterocles gutturalis. Next base: position 37,010 of record NW_010143403.1, read on the forward strand.
TTATGTCGGAAGGCACTTGACAATGCAACAGCTTCTCTTGACAGAAATTACCGTAAAGTTTCTATCACTAGAAGGTCATAGCTGACATCCCTTATGTTAGGGACAGTAGGAAAACATGCTAAGGCACAAATTCAAGTACCTAAAAAACAGATGGGAAAGGATTACGAGAAAATTATGACTCTTGTTTTCCTGATGAAGAGTAGAGAAAAAAAGAGACTTATTGCTTCTCACCATTTTTTTTTTCCTTCAAGGAATAATGCAACTTCACTGCTTCCAACAAGATATAAGGCAACCTTTGATGGTTTGTCCAAGGACACCCCAGAATTCTGCAGCAAAGCCAGGAGCTCCACACAGCCAGAGGTCCATTCATAACACCATCCTAATTCCCACAAACTGTTAGCCAAAAGGTGATTAGAGAGAGTGTCCTCAAACATTTTTCACATTGAAACAGTGCCCAACGTATTCCCTCCAGATGTAGCATCAGGGCTTCTCCTCCCCCTCCCTGCCTCGCAGGACAAGGTGCCAGATGTATTGGGCATATGGTGGCAGTGGGGTAGGGAGTCGTTCATACAACTTAGCTTTAGTTTGAAATTAAAAAAAAAGGCTACAGGATCTGTGGGAACAGGGTATCTAACAGTGATTGCGGCCATTATTTTTCTCTTTTATAATGCCACCTTTTAAACTATGCTTGAGATCTTTGTTGTCGTCTCGTACCCTGTGGCACTGGCCTGGCATGATGAGACTTCGGCGAGATACAGCACATAAAAGCATCCGCTGTAAGTGCGACGAATTGCAATGACAAGGTTGGGTTGGAGGTAACTTGTGAATGATCTAGTGAATTGAAAAATGCCTGCGTGCTCTGCCTAGTAGCGGTGAAAAGAGAATATGGGCAGTGCCAGTTGCGTGCTACAGGCAGGAGCCTTGCTGAGAACACAGGAGAAACACACCGTACCTTATTAACACACCCAGCTTCTCAACGAGCTCTTTAGAAAACAAATATATAGCATCAGCAATCAACCATATTATTATTAATAATGCAGCTAAAATGTGTGGAGGAGGTGAATTTGGTATGAATCCAGCATGTGAATTATGTAGCATTAAAATGAAAATCTCTGCTTAGGTACCCAGAGAACACAGACATTGCTGTAAAAACCCAGTACGCAGCATACAAAGGCATGCAACTAACTAAAACCCAGCTCAAGTCATGAATAAAAACAATGCAATAATTCTTTGCACTCTAGAGCATCTTTCAAAAATCATTTTGCATGCATTCCCTGGTAAATACAACATCCTTGCAAGAGAGATGAGGAACAGTATCCTTGTTTTCAGGATGGGAAACAAGAGTCAAAAATAATCCCACACCCCAACATCCACGGAAAATTGATCAGAGCACACTACAATCATGACATGCCACCCTTACATAGCATTTTAGTGTAGCCTTTGGGAAATATCTCTTTCATTGCTGTCCTCCCAAAGAGGAACACCAAAGTCCCTTTCCTCTCCTTGGACCATCAGAATGGTAGATATTGAGCTTTCATAGACACTCTATTTTTCTTTCATTTGGTTACCTTCCTTTGTGTGTGTCATTTTCTTTATCTGTGTAAACCTACAGGAGTAAAACTGTCTAGTATCTGATTGAACACATCTTGGTTCAAATCAAAATTTAAATTTATCATCACAGAGCTCATGGTGACACTGTATGATAGACAGTTACAAATACCCAGGAAAAGCCCACCATTTTTCATTGTTACAGTTAAATCCCTGAAAAGACAGTCAAAAATGCAGGTTTAAACCAAAATGCAGTCATGATGCTTCAGCGTTTGCCCCCTCCAAAATATAAAAAAACCCAACAGCGTTATTACTGTTATAGCTTACATAGATCTTCTTTGTGGTGTGACATGCTCAGGAACTGATTTTTAACTTATTGCACCACTGTAATACTTGAGATATTTTTAAAGGAAAATTGGAAGTATAAAAATGATAAATCCACTTCCAGCTTGGAGTATCAACTGGGACATTCATTATACTAAAAAAGCTCCTACCCCACAACACTTCTTTTCTCCTGATAAGACTTTCCTGGAAAACAAATAAAGTATTGCAGCTCCAGGGAAGGTCTGGTATTTAACAGCAATCTCGTATCGTGTACGTGTTATATTTTCCCAGAATTGTTCGACACCTTTACATTCCCTCCACCCAACAACCAATAGACCAACATCCTCCTTAAAGCTTAAATACTCAAGCTTTTCCTCTACTTAACCACTACTGGGGGATTTAAATGACTTCCAGACATAATTTTGACTCAGTTTCGATTGAGGTCTCTACATACTTTACGCCTAATCTTTTCCCATTCTGCTGCTGATAACCTCATCCCAGTATAGGATGCACCTTTGCTTGTGAGAGTCAGTGTTTCATTCACTCTGTTCAGGTTTTTATATTGAATCTACCTGTTTTCAACATTAAACCTGTTGTTTAAAAACTGCTTCAAAGAATATTCATCTAAACCATGTAATCTGTAAGCCATAGAGAGATATGGTTTAACTATTCCGTAGTCTGCTTGCCCTTAAAATAACATTATCTATTAATAGGTATCAAACAACTATTGCTTTTTTTCTTCCTTAACAGCGAGTGAAATTATATGTTCCTATATATAACCTATATATAATGACCACTAGACAGTGATTTAAACAACAAAGAAACACCAAAAAAACCTTGGAGGTCTTCATTTTGTTGAAGGACTTTAAGACAAGCAGCTTTATTCTTTCTCATGGGAGCACAGGGCTCTCATCCTTACACATATACATCATTCTTGCGGGCAGAAAAAATACAGGGCTGTGTCATAAATGGAGATTTCAGCTAGGCATTTGCTTTCCACAGAGTTTGGCTACAGGAGAAAAAAGCATCGTGGACACTGAGGACAGTGTAAAGAATTCAAATTACCTTGCTCTATATACACAAGTCACCAGCTGAAAAGGAAACCTACATATCTGAACAAGGATGCTGCATCTCACCATTCACTTCCCAAGTCAAATCATTTTTGGTAAATGAATGGAACTTCACAGAAGAAAAAAAAAAAAAAAAAAACCAACCTACAGCAAAACCCAAACAAACCTTATGAAAACTTTTCCAGCAGAAACCACCTACAACTCTTAAGGTAGAAGTCACAATACCAAGGACACAATGTCAATTCCTTCTGGTTATCTGAGGAATAATTACCCAGGTGAGACAGAGTCCATTTTTGAGGGAAGACCAGAAACAAAGAGAGAGAAGCCTGTTATTTCAATACTCAGAGCTGACGAAAACTCTTGGACATGACAGAGATCTAAACCCATACAACTTTTTCCTTTCTTTTATTAACATATTTCAAGATGATCTGGATAAGCCACTGAATTACTGGCTATGTGTCACATCTAAACCTTGATACATTTCTAGATTGATTTTATTTTAAATTCAGTGAGCCCATTGTGAGGTTGTGGGACAAACATTTTTTTCTCCTATATTCAAAAACCCTAACTTACAAATTGCTGTAAAGCCAACAGTATTTTTTTTTCCCACCTTGTTATTATAAGCAAAGATATCCCATCCCTGTTGATTAATGATGTTAACCAATGGCCACTGACATCGGATTACCATCGAGCATGTTTTCTCTGTTAAAAAAATTGGCTGATACTTTAAGAGAAACATTATTCAGAAGTCACACTCCCATATCTTAAAATCTGAAGCATTTTGTCAGGCAGAAAGGGAGAGAAAAACACGATTTTTTTCCACCCCTCCTTTGCTTTTCATATAGCTGATGAAAAGAAAAATATTTCCAATTTTGCTGTGCACATTTTGCTGTAAATTTGTCACACAGCTCTAATCATTTCTACTAAATGTGGTTACTAGCTTCAGTGACAGTTTTGTTGGGAGGAAATCACAAACCTTAAAAAAAAAAGTGTGCACATTTTTATGAGTTTCTTTTTGAAAATGGTTATCATTGCTGCAAACATGTCCCCACTGAAGAAATGGGACGCTAAGGAAACCATTGCAAGGAGGAGGATGTGAGATGTTTTATCACAGCCCTGAGTGGGAGTGCATTTCCTTGTAGTTGCTGTAATAGTAGTGGTAATTCTTAACCAAAAGGCCATCATGATAACATCTAGAAAATAGCACAGTGCTCTCTGTAATGCAACATGAATATTCCAGAGCAGGATGATAACCACCTGCAAACAAAACAAATCAATTCATAAAAATTATATAGCCTCACTTTGCATTACTTTTAAGATGAAGAGGATTTTTAAGCTTTTTTAAATTCTTTTTTTTTTTTTTTAAGCATTTGAAGGAGGAAGAGCTTTGCAAGGGGAATTTCAGTGCTGTTTTCCATGTTCTGTTTAGTTTTCAAAACATATTTGACTTAGGACAAAAGGAAGACAAGAAAAGTCCAAGTAGTGCTTTCAAGTGAAAAAAAAAGATGTCCAGGAGGGCAGAATTTTGGTTGAAGATTTCTGTTACATCCTGTACGACCAGTCTCCAGGCAGAACTGGGGTGAACGAGCCAAAACGCTGAACTCTATCAATGCCATTCTGGCTTTTGAATGAATGTGACAGTGAGAGACTGTGGGAAGCAACTTAACACAAATGGAAAATTTGCAAGTGAAGAATTATAATAATTATCTCCCATAACAGTCAGATCAGGTTTCGAGAGGTTTTCTGTTTGCTTTTTTTGTTGTGGGCTTGGTGGGGTTTTTTTTTTCCCTTCTTCTACCGCTCTTGCTGAATACAGTTTAGCTGGCACATTTTGTTCAGGATGCTTATGAGAATGACTGAAGATTTGCTGCTACTGATAAATAGGTCAGATCCCTCAGACTACAGCATGGACAAACACCAGCGAGAGTCTTAGCAAACTCCACTGACTGTCATATACTTAGAAAAGAACTCACACAGGTACGGAAAAATATTTTTTACTTATTTCCAAACTGAGAAGTTTTCTGTTGAATACAGTACAGTGTAGCAATTCCCCAGCTGGGAATAGCAGCTCTTT
>NW_010143403.1:42056-43907 GCF_000699245.1 Pterocles gutturalis
AACTCTACCACAGGCCTTCAGCATCCTTGTGTCCATAGAAAAAGACACAGGGTTCAACCATCCCATAGCACCATGCAAAGTAGGTCAACTAGCTGCAGATTTATCCCAGGTTGCCTATTTATCCTGCAATAGCAGCCCAGGTGCATCTCTTACCACAGCCCATACCAGCTGACCCCACTTTGAGGGAGCTACCATAGAAAAAGTTATAATTTTGCAAGTTCACCTATTAGCCTACCTTATTACAAGAAGTTTATATTACCAAAACCTCTACAATTTCCAGTAGCACAGCCCCACGCCCCCTTCACAACCAAAGTTCAACAACAGAAATAATTAGTGTAACACACGCACATGGTTTAAGTACTTCGACTTATTCCCTTGATTGCACTTGGACCAGTTGATCTCTTCTGAAAAAGTCCTTTTAATCTTGTAGTGGTACTGCAACCATTATCTTCCACCACAAGCAGACACTACATCATGTTCAAGAAGATAGTAACTGACCCTGACCCAAAAGCCATCTCTCCTGTTGTCAGTGTGTACGTCTTCCTACAGTGCCACACCTTCCCCACCTCTGCCCCAGCACAGCTCTTGGGCTGCTTACAGTTGGCAACACAACATCTAGACATGACATATATTTCACTGCTACTTCTATTTGGCAAAACTAAGGAGAAAGTAGGATTGTGCAACTTTTTCTGGTAGCTATTTGAATTTAATGCCTTTTTTTCCATTAAACAATTAGTAGGAGCTAGAGGTAATACTTTCAAACAATTTCCAGAGCCATCAGAAACTGCACAAATTCATGCTGATATATGATTCATCATTACATAGCACTTGTGTCCTATTTAGCAAAACCAGATTATAGGTACAGTAACATACTCTTCTACATTAAAGCATTCTACCGCAGGAAAAGAACAGTCTAGAAAACCAGGCTTTGTTTTTTTGTTTGTTTGGTTTTTTTTTTGCAGAGCAAGCAACTCAAGCCAGATTTATTAGAGACCCTTTTTCCTGGATCTTCAGCTTCGTACCTCAAGCTTTCCACATTTCATTTGTACCTTTGGCTGTACATTGATATTAAGAGTTGCAGGAATAACTGCCATATCTCTGTTTGCATTCGATTCAGGCAAAGCACCTTCGATATTTCAGTTTCTTACTTGACAAACTTAAGCTCACAACTCCTACATGAACCTTTAAAGGGATGCACCATGGAGAAACCCCTAGAAAGCACTTGGGAGCAACCATCCAACTGCACCAGGGTAGGGAAGTCCAGGTTGGAGGTGGTGTTACAGAGCAGGACAGAAGCTAAACCTGGTGATGGAAAGAAAAGTTCCTCAAAGCTTCTTCAGCATCACACAGAATACACAACAACTCAGAGCCGCTTACTTAACCAAAACCAAGCCCAAAAACAAGAAGCAGCCCACAAGATGACAACAAGCAATCATTTCTACCTTCCGTAGCTCCTACAAGTTTTCTCCATTTAAGACTATCTCCATTTTCATTCCAACAAAACCGAGCTTTGCTGAATTTAAAACCTTTTGGTCCCCACAAACCACAACTAAGAAGATACTTGGGCAAATTGACAGCAAAGCTCTGACTCGGGACCATCCCACAGCCTCACACCTCTCTTTATTATTAACACAGTAAAGGTTTAAGCCAAATCCTCCAGAATTAAACCAATCAACACACTGAACTCCACATAACACACCAAAACCATCAGATATCAAAAAACTGCATGACTCTTACCTTGGTAGACCATAGAACTGCAAGTGACACTCAGCAGCAGGAGGAGGTGGGGACTCTCCAGGATCTTCTTGCTCAGGCGTTGCTGGGGATGTCTTGGTGTCAGGACCACCACCA
>NW_010143404.1:0-857 GCF_000699245.1 Pterocles gutturalis
CCTTCCCCCCCTCCCCCCCCCCCCAACAACTTGAAAGCAGTATGTTTTAAAACAAGATTATTGTGGGAGAACTGTAAATACTGGCAGAATATTTAACATGCTTTGTCCGTCCTTCAGAATTAATTTTTTTTTTTTTTTTTAAACCGTAATCTGTAAAGTCGCGTATATTTGACAAGGAAACTCAACGAGCTATTACCGCTTTTCTTAGGAATACCCAATAGCATATCAGGATTGTAAGAGTCAATGGCAAGTCAGATTTTTAGGGACGCCCGCGGGGGATGCCGGGTTCCGGCGTGGGGACCCGACGACGTCTCGAGGTGGTTGGGGAAAGGGGACCCACAGAGAAGAAGAATTACAAGATGCCGGTGCTGTGTGAAAGATGCCCCGTGTTCCTGGTGTGCACTGCTCGTTGTGGCAGAGCTGGCAGCTCAGCATGTGACATTTTTAGTCCAGTTTCCAAAAGAAACAAAGCTCCAACAGTCATGTTCTGTCTACACCTCCTTCTCCAACTTTTGAAGAGCTGCTGATCTGAGTTGCCTTTGTTTGTTTTTTTTTTTTTTTGGTGCAGGGGGGGGGGTTCGGTCCGGCGCGGCGTTAGCTCCGACGGGTTTAACCCGAGTCAGCGGGGAGAAACGCCAGTGGCTGCGGGTCGGGGGAGCGAGAACTGCTGCAGTCTCACGTTTTTACACTACATAACGTCTAACCTACCTCAAATCTCAGTTCATTAAAAAAAAATAAAATTAGCACGCTTCAGACTTCTTCTACGAAAACTAGAAATCTATGCACAGCTCTTTACCCCTTGCTGCTGAGAGGCTGTTTTTTCAAGCAAAATCTTTTTCCTTTACCCGTCCCGGCGG
>NW_010143404.1:943-3362 GCF_000699245.1 Pterocles gutturalis
TATTCGCTTCGGGGTGGGATGGGGACCGAATTTTGCAGCAGGTCGCGGCTACAATGGTGCTAGAACAACGGTGGTAGAAACCCCGGGGAGAGCTCGGTGCAGGGAGCCCCGACGGGCTCCCGCCGCCCCGCTTTGGGTTTTCCGGCCACGATGCTTCGCCTCGGGCGGGGATCAGGGGGATGCGTTTTGGGGTTCTTCCCCCCACCCTGCCCCCCATCTCGACGCTCTCGGGACGAGGCACGGGAAGGAGAAGGAAAGCAGAATCCCTGAGGTGCCTCAATTGCTGATTTTTTTTTCCTTTTAATACTGGAGCATGCTTTGTGGGCTCTATAAGGCATATTTTTATTAAATGAAATCTAATACAAACGGTGCTATGGTGTTTTAACAAACTGTCTCACGCTTCTGCCTGATTCCATCTCGCTGAGGTGCTACTCATGTATATACGAAACTAGGGAACCAAGAAAAAAACAAACAAAAGCAATGTCCTTGAGAAGGAAGTTTACTTTTCTGGAGCGACAGCTCGAAGCGTGCCGGGAGCCGGTTGGGTTTATGCAAACTGAAATCGGTGCTGTGTCGGAGATGTCCCGTCAACCGGGCTCGTGGTGGAGCCGTTCCCCTGCGGTGCGGGGCCGGGGTGCGGGCAGGAGAGCCGTGTGCAGGTGTGGAGCGTGGAGGAGGTGCTCAGCTGCGGTGCTGGGCACCGTGCTCGGCCAGGGTCTGTGGACATGGTGCTCGGGCACCGTGCTCGGCCACGCGTCCTGGACGTGGTGCTCAGGTGCGGTGCGTGGGCACGGTGCTCAGCCAGGGTGTGTGAACATGGTGCTTGGGCACGGTGCTCGACCATGGTGCTTGGACACGGTGCTTGGGCACGGATCATGGACGTGATGCTCGGGCACGGTGCTCGACCGCGGTGCTTGGACATGGTGCTTGGGCACGGATCATGGACGTGATGCTCGGGCACGGTGCTCGACCGCGGTGCTTGGACATGATGCTTGGGCACGGATCATGGACGTGGTGCTCGACCGCGGTGCTTGGACATGGTGTGTGGGCATGGTGCTGGGGCACGGATCATGGGCATGGTGCTCGGGCACGGTGCTCGACCGCAGTGCTTGGACATGGTGCTCGGGCACGGATCATGGACGTGGTGCTCGGGCACGGTGCTCAGTTGTGGATCACGGACACGGTGCTCGGGCATGGTGCTCAGCCGTGGATCATGGATGTGGTGCTTGACCGTGGTGCTTGGACATGGTGCTCGGGCACGGTGCTGGGGCATGCATGGATCATGGACATGGTGCTTGGGCATGGTGCTCGACCGTGGTGCTTGGGCATGGTGCTGGGGCACGGATCATGGACATGGTGCTCAGGCGTGGTGCTTGACCGCGGTGCTTGGACATGGTGCTCGGGCATGGTGCTGGGGCACGGATCATGGACATGGTGCTCAGGCGTGGTGCTTGACCGCGGTGCTTGGACATGGTGCTCGCCCACAGAGCATGGACGTGGTGCTCGGGTGTGGTGCTCAGCCGCACATCGTGGACGTGGTGCTCAGGTGTGGTGCTTGGGCACGGTGCTTGGCCAGGCTCTGTGAACGTGGTGCTCGGGCACCGTGCTTGGTCGCGGTGCTTGGTCATGGTGCTCGGGCACGGTGCTCAGCCGGGCATCGTGGACGTGGTGCTCAAGCACGGTGCTCGACTGTGGTGCTTGGGCACGGTGCTCAGCCAGGGTGTGGGAACACGGTGCTCGACCGCGGTGCTTGGACATGGAGCGTGGACACGGTGCTTGGCCACACAGCGTGGACATGGTGCTCGGATGTGGTGCTGGGGCACGGTGCTCAGCCAGGGTGCTCCACCGCGGTGCGTGGACATGGTGCTTGGGCACGGTGCTCAGCCGCGCATCGTGGACGTGGTGCATGGGCACGGTGCTTGGACATGGAGCATGGACACGGTGCTCGACCGCGGTGCTTGGACATGGTGCGTGGACGTGGTGCTGGGGCATGGTGCTCAGCCACACACCGTGGACGTGGTGCTGGGGCACGGTGCTCAGCCACGCAGCACGGCCATGGTGCTCATCCACAACACGTGGACGTGGTGCTCGGCCGTGGTGCTCAGACGTAGCGCGTGGACGTGGTGCCCAGCCGCGATGCGTGGCCGTGGTGCTCAGCTGTGGTGCTCAGCACCGTGCTGGGCCGTGGTGCCTGGGCAGGATGCTCAGGATGGTGCGTGGGGGTGTCATGCCTGCATGGTGCGTGGCCGTGGCACGTGGATCTGGTGCTCGGGCACGGACTACCACGGTGCTTGGGCACGGTGCTGAGCTGCGGTGCTGGGGCTGGTGCTGAGCTGCGGTGCTGGGGCCGGTGCTGGGCGCGCTCCCCGGCTCCGGTGCACAGACACAGGGTCCCCCCACCACACCCGGACCCCCCGCA
>NW_010143405.1:0-3310 GCF_000699245.1 Pterocles gutturalis
ATAAAAATTAAACGCGAGGAGGCGGGTGAGGCGCAGTTAGGGGAGTGGAATTCGGCTGTGGGTATAATCATCCTTAAATAAAAAAGTCAAACGGTGCTAAAACTACATCCAGGACATGAATTTTGGGGTTTTTTCACCCGGTCCCGTCCGCTCGTGGGGTGAGTGGTGACTGCAGAGAAATGCTGGTGAAGTGCCATGGAGGAAAAAAAAGCTGTGCTAATATTTTAATAAACAGGAAGTTTAAAAGCGGCGTTTTATTGCTGTAAAAAGTGCTTAAGGCCTGGCTGTTGAAATGATTTTGCTAAATCTGCAGATGGGCTGTGTGTCTGAGAGGTAAGGCTCTTCTCCGTCAGTTTGAATATTTGAATTTCTCTTTTTCTTTCTTCCTTTTTTTTTTTTTTAACGTGTGCTGGCAAATGTATTTATGGATTGCTGCTGTTTTTTAAGGTAAAATGGATAATATGGGGTGATGTTCCATCTAGATATGCCTCCAGAACTGCTTGGCATAAATTATCATGTTAATATGAAGGTGATTTTTTTTTTCCTTTCCCCAGACATAAGGAGACAGAATGTCGATTCTGTTTATAAACATTGTCATTTTGTAAGCAAATTATACCAAAAGAAGGCTACAAAGCAGAGAATAAGCCTGATTACTGGGTAGATACGAGTCACTCTGCTATGCTGCTTTGTTTTCCTCTAAAAAATTAAATTCAAAAGTCAGGATTTCAGTCATAGTACTGATCTGACCAGGATAATGGTAGAAAACCCTGTTGTCAGTGGTGGTTTTCAAAATTTCGCCTGTAGTAAGTCAAGCTGAACCATGTAACATCGCCTTATATTTTAATAACTGTTGTCCTTATCAGGAAGAATGTTTGCTTTTAGGCCATGATGGAGCAGCTAAAGGTAATCATCCCTTTAGCCTCATTGAAGATAATGAGGCCTAATAAACTGAAGTGAATGTGCACATTTTTCCCAGTGAAATTAAAATTATTGTATTTGCGATGTACATATGTGTTTCAAGTGCATCGCACTGATTCCTTCTCCTGAGTCTTAGAAGATGTAAATATTCTTATTTAGTATTCAACCCCCTTGGCAAGTAGCCTGATGCCCTTATTAAAATATTTTAAATCTCATTATTGTATCCCACTAGGAAGGGAACAAGAAAATACTAAGAAAAATAAAATCTATATTTAAATAATTTCAGCTGAAATCCCATCGAGCAGCACTTTAAAAATCTGTATCCTTTATGAATAAAAAGGACTAAAAAGCTCACTGTAAGGTAGACTATGCCGTGGAAGGATAATTGTCCAATGCATCTCTTTGTTCTGTGTTCTTATCTGTTTTATCTATTTTTAGCTGTGCGTTGGTGAAGCAGGCATGTAAAATTAGCAGCCCAAACTGCTAACTTCAGTATATTTTACAATGTTGCTCTTTATTGACCCCCAAAGGCAGCAAGATCTCAATATTGGGATTCCTTAACGTTTGACAAATAAGAATATCCTATTTGGTTTATTACTGTCTCAAGCATCCCAAGAGTAAGCTAGTTACAAAATATTTTGTGCACTTGCAGTTCACTGGCGTGTTTCAAACCAAAGTGAAACAAACAACCCACTGCCCTCAACCTGCAGCAGTTTGCCCTCTGAACAAGAAATAAGTGTTTATGGGGTGGCTGCGATTCATAAACAGAAGAGAGAAGTTGAGAGAGTTAAGCTGTTTCCTCATTTTTGTCACTGTTAACATAAAATAATTCTTGGGATGTGGAGTTTCTCTATGTTTAATGTCAGCGAGGGCATAGATTGGTCCACTGGTGTGTTCTCCGTCCTTCCGTAAACACGCCCCCCCCCCCCCCAAATAATAGAGACTTGGTAGTTCTACATCAAGTGATGTGTTATTTCATCACTGTGTTGGTAAATAAAATAGTAATAATCCTGAGAATTGCTGTAGTTGTGCTCAGTAGAAGAGTTTATTCAATGAAACTACTATTTTGAAATGGAACTACTACAGTCACCTTTGTGAATTTTTCAGTGTTGTCGTGTGTAGTTAAGGAGTAGCTGGAGCATGCAGCTTTTGAGCGCACGGTATACTACATGTATAAAGCTCATCATCGTAAGTATTGTAAACGCTGTGATACTTTGTCATAATGTGGAGTTCCTGATAGCGTGACAAAACAAATTACTAGTGCTCTTACGTCTGTCAGTTTGGTTAGCTCTTGACTTGTCCTTCTCTATCATAGAGATAAATAGCATCTGCCCTTTGTTAAAGATGTGCGGTGCTTCAGTTTACTAATCTCTCTGTTTCCAAGAGTTATTGTTTTATTTCCAGGGTAAACAGAGTGGTTACAGTACTTATCCAAAAGTCGAGAGATTAGGATTGGGCTGGATACTGTGAAGTGTTATACAGCTACAGTAGTGCACTTGCCAACGACTTGAAACCTCGAGTCAATCTCCTCATCAAATAAGAACGTTCACTGCAGATCGGTGACTAAGCTGGGTAGCCCCTTTTGGGGGGGGGGGAATTGACATTATCCCAAAGTACCTGTTCATAGGAATACCATAAGAATGATTTTAAAAATGCTTACTTTACAAGAAAATAGTTTGAACAGTGGTAAGTGTATGGAAAAGCACAGATTTATGTGTCTTTTAAATAACAATACTGAGAAGCAACATGATCTTTAATTTACTTAGGTGAAAAATAACGCTTACTCAAAGCCCTACACATATTTTGGGCTACAGTTGCTTGTTGCCATTTTTGTCTTTCCTTACCTATGGTGCATTTGTCATATCTGTGTTTCTTGAAGGTTTTCTGGAGAGGTTGGCTGCTTGTGCATTAGAGACCTGCCTTTAAGACTAATATTTAGGTTTTTGCCTCTGAAGCCAGCTGGGAACGTTGATGAGGTGATACTCTCCAGCATGTGTCAAGCTTTCAAATCCCATAGCAGTTGGCAGTGTAGCAACGTAGCGGCCTCGTCTGAGACTCCCTAACCTTCTGGCCTCATAATTATTTGTTTAGTGAGAGAGTAGAGATGGGGTTACGCTTTCACTAAGTGTCCTGAAATTTAAGGTGAGGATAAAAGTTGTAGTACATAGCCCTTTAGCCTTAGTTCCTCTGCTGCACGTGCTTTCTCACTCCCAGACAGCGTAGCAATGGATTTACAGTTTGGGAAGACACAAGTTCCCAGCTGTGTTTTTGGGTCTCTTGCTCTCTTCCCACCTTGAGAGCAAAGATGATGATTCATTTGAATCTGTGTATTGATCAGGAAAAGATAGCAAACATTCATTATAGCTAAATCTAAAATTAACATTTCCTGCTG
>NW_010143405.1:3341-88466 GCF_000699245.1 Pterocles gutturalis
AACCCTTTGCTCCCACACCAGTTATCCTCCGGGAGGACTGGAGAAGTGCAGCAGCATTTCCAGTTGTGGTGGGCGTTTTAGGATCTCTGCGCTGTGATTGCGATAGGATCTTTTCCAGTGCACAGTAATCCTCGGCCCATCTCCGCCAATGATTAACGTGCTCAGAAGTGTTTTGGGAATCTGGCAGTATCAAAGCATTGGCCATCTGAAACTGATGTATGACCTTATTCGGCGGTATTGCAGGGAGGGGAAAGCGGAGTGTCTCAGATTGTTTATGATGTGAAAGAGGGTGCCATGAGTCCCTGGATTAGACTTTTTTTGGGCACTTGTGGAGCCCTATAATTTGATGTTCAGCTTTGGTGTGATGGTTGAAATGAGTAAAAACTTCAGATTGTTTTTGGACCTAGCCGATTCCTGGAGGAATATGAGACGGTCCCTGTGCGCGTCAAATTTGTGCTGCCTTGTCGCCGCTATCTGCGGCCACACTGGGGACAGGGACTATTTGGAGCACAGCGGGCCTCCGCCACACCCTCGGGCTCTGCCTGCTGCCAGCACCAGAGCCCACGCGGGAGCTGGCAGCACTGCTCGCTTAGCTGGCAGAGGCACAGCTACCCAACCAGAGCTCTTTACCTGTATGGGTGCTGCAAAGGGCAGCAAAAGAAGAGGAAAAAAACCAGTAATGAAACAGTAATTAAAAAACCCCCAGTAAATTAAAAAAAAAAATCTGGCAAGGTAAAATTAAATTCCAGATAAAAAGAAATCAGTCAAAATAAACCTTTTCTGAAAAATATCTATATATTAGATTAATAGGTTAATTATTTTTTGATGTGCAAAACATAACATGTTTATGTTTGCTACAGCAGAGCAAGAATTTTTGAGGAAGATGATTATAAATTAACTTGTCTCTTTTATGAAATGTTTTCGTCATTTAATCTTAAACATATCATGTTTCCTGCATTATTATTCCATTTACTAATTATGCAGTTTGTGTCTGATCAACATAATTGAAAATTTACGTTGTTTCATTTTTTTTTTCTTTGAACTAAATGTTGCTAACGCTTTAGTGTTTCACATTGGTATTTATTTTGGATGACCGTTGCTCATCTCTGCATTTTTATCTTTTATTATACCTGCCTTTTTCAAGGGGCTTTTGGAGGAACTTCCTTGCAGTGTACCTGCCAGGGTAGTCAGCCAGAAGGGATTCTCTACAGAAAGCAGAAAAAGCTGGCCTCGGGGCTGAAGACAATTGTTCAGAGTAATTGTGAAGTTGAGGTTTTAATAGAAAGCTTTTATTTCTGTTACATGTGAAGCCTTTATAGCTTCAATATTAAAACATGAGGTAGTGTGGTTATATAATTTTGCTTTATGTTAGGTATTTTAAGGCATATTTTAATAGTTCTCTTTACAGGTCAGTGGATGTCCCTTACCCATGCCCAAATCACTTTCAGCGAGTTGTGTCACCACCGGCAAAGTTATATAAGTCTGCAGTGAAAGTTGTTCACGCTTTCTGATTCTGTATGTGTGCCAGAACTCACCATGTTACCCGTCCTCTCCTTTTAGTCTTTTTAGGGGAGCTCTGATGCCAACTCACAAAAAAAGAAGGAAGCAGAGAAACATTTCTTCCTTGACTTGAGTCACAATTCCAAATTCCTGTATGCAGTCCAAAATTCTTATTGTTGGATGTGCACTAACGGTCTTTCTGAACAGCCCCAGTATTTTTTGATTCCATCTTCTGCTGCTGCACATGGACACACCCTGTGATAAGAGCGGTGAGAGGTCTGTCCCAGCGGGGCATGCTGGAAGCTTTGCAATTAATTCTCACACTACCATGCAGAACACTTACAAGAGCGTAACTGTTTTGCTGCCTTTTAAAGCAAGTGTTGCTTTAGTGCTGCATTCTCTGCTCGGTTTACACGTGACCTTCAGAAGCAAGAAATGTCTGTAGTTGGGAAACCACAACGGGCAGCCCAGTGTTATGCACGTTTGCCTAAATGTGTCTGGTCTTGTGCAAAAGATGTAGGCCTTCGTCCACGTTGGACAGTCAGTCTACCCACACGTAAGGTGGGTAGTGGTTTAGGAAAGCTGAGCTCTAGCAGCAGCAAAAGAGAGTGGTCCTGCTTTCTGTTTTGCTCATATTGGAGCCTTGGAAAGCCAGGGTGACTGCTGTCGCTGCTGCCATGTGATGGATTGTTCCTCTCTCCCACCCTCCAAACATGATCAATAGGAATTAGCCCATGGCTGCCTTATGATGAACAACTCTTCAGGGCTCTCTCTGCTGCATTCCCATCGAGCTGAATTCCTTTCCTATGGCAGGAGCTTACACCGTATGCCATAAAGCCCTATACCTGGCCAAGCAGAAGAATGGCCCGTCTTGTCCTGCATGGTGCTCGGCCAGTACACTGGGGAGTCAGAGCGCAGAAGAAAGCCGGAAAAGAAGCAGCACTGCAGGGTATTTTCATCATCTTCTACTACACATACATTTTTTCACTCTGCAGAATGTCATCGTAGCCCCTGGGTGAGTTGGAAGTTGGGAGAATGAGCCAGAAAGGAGCTATACTGAGATGCGTGCTCTCATGTCAGATCAGGCTGGTCTGCTGAGGATTTGCAGGAAGGGAGTGCTGCCCCAGGCAGCTGTTAGTCATACGTATAGTCAGCAAGAGGTGCTGCTGGGGGCTGGCAGCCAGTAATGTCTTTGCCATTGGTGCAGATCCCAGTATCTTTAATTTATAACTGTAGAATTTCTGTTGGCTTCTGTGGGATTTTTACCTGAATATGGATTTTCAGAATTAGCCGTCTATTTTAAGCAGAACTGTCCAAAATTACTGTCTCTCCTTGCATATTTGCAGCATGGCACTCTTAGTCCCATAAAGAAAATGTAAAGCTTAGCAGAAACAGTGGTGTGGAGCCCTTCATCAGAATTCCCAGATGAGTCAAATTTCATTAGATGGTTGCAGCCAGTTTGCCTCTTGCTGAGTATGTAGCTTTAGTCTTTGCAGAGTCATGCAGGACAAAAGTGTTTAGCAGAGATAACCACAAGCCAGTCTCCAAACTCTTAAGCTGATATTTAAATATTTTTTCTCTTTAATGTGTTGTACCAGATACTGTAAACTGTTTATTTGCAAGCAGATAATGAGCATTTTCACATTTGTGGTCTACCAGCCATCTTAATGTGTGTCTAGTGCTTCACTGCATGGTATTAATGTTTGTCACAACCTTTCTTATGTTGTTGATTTTCCCGTTCATATAATTGGCATTACTGAGAAGTGATCTTCAGCAATTCAGTGTTACAGGTGTACGTTCCCATGTTGACTGGAGCTGGCTAACTAAGTCTTTGTCTTAATAAACCATTTCTTGACTAAGACAGGTCATTAAGATACTGACCAAAGCCACTAAAGCATTTTAGGTTTTTTTGCATCTACACCAAATTCTCTCCTGTGTGATACAAGTTCATCTCTGCTAGTTGTGCTCCTAGACTGCCTTGTGCCAGGATTACTGTCTTTCATTTCTGCCACCAGTTTTTGGTGTAGAAAGTCTTGTTCATTTTGGTTTGTTTGCATTAGCTTTCAGAATCCTTGGAAAAAATACGATATCAGTTTTCAGTACCTCTGTAAACCAGTTTCTTGCACCTAAAGGACTTGCTACCTTTACCCTCAATCAAGATCTGTAGTTAATACTGCAGTCGCTTTATGCCTTGGTTCTGTCAAATTTTTGTTGATTTTTCAGCTCCTGCGAGACTGTCAAAACCTATTTGAATTGTGTTGAATTTGCAGATAGTTCTTAATGTGGATTCTTTTCTTCTTGTTCCTACATCTGCTCTGGTTGAGGCTCATGGTCAACAGTTTAGCCACCGAAGAACCATTCCTTTGTGAACTTTGAACTTGGCACATCCAGACAGCAGATTTTTTATTTTTTATTTTTACAAGCAGAAGCAACATCTAAGAAAATAACCTTTTATCTGTGTAGAGCTGGATGTATTTTAGCCACGCCAGTCCAGATAAAAAGAATGTCTTGCATTTTTTAAAGGCTTGTGGGAGGAGGCTCACAATAGAGGCTCCATTGTACTGTTAGTACTGAGCGTACAGGAAATCACAAATTAGCTATGACGAGAGTATTGCAGGGGAGTTTTAAGTTTACTTAATTCCCATAGTATTGTATGGTTTTGAAAGGGTTTCGCAATATGTTGCTTTTCGGGTTTAGTTGTGTATGTTGTTTGTATTTGGCAGTCCTCTGTTCAAGGTTTTCTCTTACCATGTCTTTGTTGAAAAGGTTTCATCTTTTAAATCCTTGAATCCAGATGAATTTCCTTCTTACTGTAAATACAGAGGCATACAAATGCACTTGGTATTTATCTCATGACCACCCTGCAGCCATCTAAAATTTAAATCTGGCATTATGTATTCAGCAGTGAGAACTATCTCCTTAGAGCAAGCAATAAAAAAGGATTTTAAGTAGGAATTTGGAGAACAGTAAGCTGTGGGCACAACTTTCCTTTTCTATCATATTTTGATCCTGCAGGATGTTGAGTAATTCAGCTTTCAGTTGATATCGAGGGGAGCTGGAGTGGGCTTACAAATCCGTAGGATCCTGGCTGCATCCTACAGACTAAGCCCAAGTTATTAGAGGATAACCCTTTTGTTAAAATTTTGTCCAAAGATTGGTTTGGCTCAGTACCTGCAGTTGAGGAACAAGTTCTGTCACTCAGTTGAAAGAACTAGGATTATGAGGACTCTCCAAAATCATGAATCTTATTTTCTTAGTCCTGTGAATAAAGAAAGTACAAAGCAGTACGTTGCATTGAGTTGGTAATTTAGAACCTGAAGTACTGTGAATATTAGAATTTTGCATTTGTTCTCATGACTTTGCTAGCATCTCCCCTCTGGACTTGTTTTTAAGCCTGTTAAATTTTGTTAGTGATTTTTCTCAGCTTTGTGGCTTTGTTTAAAAAAAAAAATACTTTAAAAAAATCTGTTAACAAATACATAAATAGAAAATATTTTCTTATACCCACAAAGAGTCAAAGGAAAAAAAAAACCCAATACATTGAAACTAATGTATTGTCTGTCCTGGAGATACTATCTTATAGAAATTATGAATTTTTCAAAGTGCGGTTTACACAATTCTAGCAGGTACTGAAATGCCCTAAAGATGTACTGGCAGGAGGGGATTTTTTTTGTGTGTGTGCAGAAAAAAAAGGGATCTCAAAAGCCATCTAATTCTCTCTCAGATTTTCAAAGAAAAGTAGTAAAAATTTTCATTTTAGAAGACTAATTCCAAGAGGAAGATTAAACAGTGATTATTTTTATAAATAGTAAATAACCTTGTCTGTTATATCTGAGATTTCTTTGATCACAAAAGTGCCTAGTGAAAGCAGTAGTCCATGAATAAGCCATATGATACCTGGGAAACTGCTCACATTTAATGAAGTACAATTTTAAATCAGGTTAGTTAAGCTAGTGCAAGGCTGTTTGAACTCTATTTTAAGTGTAAACGAGGCTTATTTCATATTTGCATGAAGATATTTTAGGAATCGGCAAAACCAAATCAAAATGTGGTATTTTGCAATAACTTTATATTGGGTATTTGTCTTCTGTTTTACAAGCATATCTGAGCGTAAATACAATTCCGTTGTGTGGGATTCATGCCCTTCTATAAAAGGAACTTCACTGAAGCACCTGTGTTCAGAAATTAATGTCCTACATGAGAACTAAATCACTTTGAAGTCCTTCTCTTTTTTCCTTTGGTTATCCAGGAAGTTTCATGTTACTTAAAATCTTAGGTAAGTACTGAAGTACGGTGAAGTGCAGGGCTGCTGACTTTCACGGCAAATTTTTTCTAATCATTGTCAGGAGAATTGGAAGAGCGAGGAGCAGAGACAGCAGCGCTAGCAAACGTGCCAAAGTGGTGGTGGAATGGCCCAATGGTCTTGGTGGTCTTCCCACACTTGTGAGTAGCGTCAGGAATGACATGGGATAGTCGACGTCACTCCTCTGTCCGGTCCCACCCTGCACACAGTGCGGGTAGTGATGGTGGGGTGACCTGGGAAAGCTCTCTGGGATCTGTTGGAAATGGCACTGGGTTAGAGTTGGATTCTCTTGCTGGTGGTGCGTTAAGTAGGTGGTCAGTAGGTCTTGTTTGTGTCTTGTTTAACACAGGGAAATGGTTTCAGGAGGCAGTGTGCTTTCATTTGTGAACTGAATCAAGGTAAATGCACTTCTTATTAAAAAGACGACTTGTGCCTTGACTGAACACAACACCGTACAAAACATTCTGCTGCGATTGAAGGGCTTTTTTTCAAATTAAAAATGTCCTTTCCACCATTAAATCTCTTCCTTTTTAAACAGCAAAAACCCCTCTTGTATATTTGCATTGTGAAGTTGCATTTCACCAGTTAGCTTGGGAGGACATGCGTGTAAACAAACCAGCGAAATACTGGTAGGTGGATGGGGCTGCAGCTCTGTGTGCTGTGCGTTGGAATCTGGGGATGTTATGCTAGCACCGAGTACTCTTGCTCCTGCCGAGATATGAAGGTTTGGAGCAGAGACACGATTGTGAGCTGTTTTTACTGAACGGTTGAACTTTGGAAGGGAAGATGTAAGGGATAATTTCTTTCAGTTTGAGTTTGCACATAGTACAACTATTAAAAACTTCAAGACAACTGTTAAGTAAAGACAGCTACTTGAAATGCCAGATGGGAAAGAGCAAGAAAAATGCTTCCTGTTTCAAACAGAAGGGGAATTTTTGCACATCTTGTTTTGGGATCTTCTCCAGTCCACCCAGTTATTGTGCCTAGCTCTCCTTTGTGTTGTAGTTTCCGTTGTGGGGCCCGTTGAGATATTAGATGCATAGCGAGATGCGTTTATCTCTTGTTAATTGTAGGACAGAATGCAGAGTTCCAACGACATCTTCATCACATGGTACCAGGTCTGCATCACCGCATCAGGCTGCGTCGCTGCAATCCAGACGGCACTTTTTTTAGTTCCTACTCGCATTGTCCAGTAAGTGCTCTTACGGACATTGCAAACATTTCTGCTATTCTAGAAATGCACTGGCTTTTTCAAAAGCTGTCGTGGGTTGTGAAATATGATGCTGGCTGTTTGGTTTGGACACGAGACCCCTTGATTCATTCTTTTGCAGAGTAGTTGATCATCTTATTACATCCATTTTATATGGATTTAGTTCAAGGCCTGTGTTAGTTTATACATAACTTGGAATAATTGGAAAATGTGAAAAATGTGGAGTATTCTTCAGTTGGCTAAAATTTTAAAAGGGCGTGTTTTCCTGCCTGCATCTGGAAGTGAGCCAGGTGAAAGTTAACATTCCCACAATACCTTTTCTGTGGGATAATGGGCAGTTCAGGGCAGCATTCTTTCTTTCATTTATATAAACAGACTGTGCTGGCCAAGGCTATGGGAGAGCTGTTGCTGAATGTGAAATTGTTGCAGTTTGCCCTCGCGGTTATTGCTCTGTTGACAATGATTTTTATTTTTTTTTAAATCTATATATCATTATTGTTCTACTGTTCATATTTAAATAACATGGAGCCTTCTGCTCTGTTACCATTTAGGATCTTGCCCAAGGCAGTGCTGTATGAAAAATTGGTGTGCTCTACAGACGATTTCAAACACAACACTGAAATGATGTAGCTTGTACAAAACTTAACTTCCAGAAGCTTTCAAAAAGTAGAAAGGTGTTTGTAGAACAGTACAGTGTCTTTGACAAGAGATGAAAGATGTAAAGGTCTGAGAAGCTGAACTGACCTTTCATCATACTCTTGTTTTGCCACTGCTGGTCCTTCTGAAAGCAGGAATAAATTGTCAGGGAAGCGTGGAGCTGGGTGTGCAGGTACTGTCTGCTCTGTGGCTGGCTGACAACTTTCAGTTGCCGCTGCTGTTTTGAGTAGGAGTGATTTTTATAATAATAGAGATTGATAGGAATTTATTAAAATACATTTTTCCATTTTCCAGAATTTGTACTTTCAGAGTTGCTGAACAGTTTACATACTGCAAAGGTTATTGCGAAGTTTGCATACAGAGTTTTATCAGTTAGGAATATTCAGTGTGTCTTAAGCATATGTGTCATTTGGTTTGGTTTTGGTGGGGTTTTTTGTTTGTTTTTGTTTTTGTTTGAGGTTCCCAAACAAGATTTTAGTATGTACTGCCTCAGAGTAATCATTTATACCTGAAGAACTCTGCAGAAATCGTGGCTTCTCCACCCAGGTGAATTACCAGTTTTCAGCTTCTACAAAAACTGCAGTGATGCTGGGTCAGTGAGCTGTGACCAGCCTTAGGAAAAGGTTGGGGAAAGGTAGTCATAAGCATAAAGAATTTCAGAGGTGCTAAATGTTTACTCCACAGTTTTCTTGGTGTGTGATATAAAAACTGTTCGTATTAAAATAATCATCTTAGTGACTTAAGAGCTTTTCAGCTTAGGTGTTTTCAACCAGAATTTTTTTTTTTTTGCCTTTAAATGGCAAAGCTTTTCCTACAAAATGCATGTGTTTTATTACCAAAGCTTGTTTAAAAGGGCAGCAAGCAACTGTCACATCTAAAAATTCAATTCTTTGTGAATTCTGAATTGACAGAGGAAGAAAGTCTTGTGAAACCCTTAATCTTTCATGCTATCTGGATAAGGTGGAATGTGGCCATATAATTATTCCCTTTCATCCGCTGATGTCACTGAAGACCCTACACAGACCGAAGCTAGTTAAGTGAACCTAAAAATCATTTTATATAAACTTTGCATTTTTCCATGCAGTGTGTAGGTCCATTGTCACATAATCTTCACATAAATGTGAAGTCAGTAGGATGGGTACAAGCACTTGTAATTTTCTGTTCTCTGTTAATGCAGAATGCAGCAAAACAGTAAAATTCAAATGCATTAATATTGGAATTTCCAGCTTCTAGTCCTGTGACCATAATTTTTCATCCATTTTAAACCTCTAATGACTTTTAATGTTTTCAAGAACTAAATAGGATGAAAAGCACTGTAGTTTACTTGATAAAATAAAGACATATTAAGAAACAGAAATTTATTTTCCTGTCTTCAGTTTGTATTCATTTAGAACTAAAAGGTCCATTAGAACATGGACCTTTTAGGTGGAAGTTATTTATTTCTCTAGGTTTTAAAGAACAAATACTCAAACTGCTGGTTTTATTGCATGTAAATGTCAGTGTCTTGTAACTGGCTACATTTAGATCTGTAGCATTATTTTCTCTTCAATATTTCTAAGCTTCCTTACTTAAAATAAGTCTGGTTTTCCACATAAAACTGTATACATGTGTGGACCATATATGTCATGATTTTATGTATGAACTTCTAACTTTTTTTTTTTTTGCTGTAGTACAGAATGTGGTAGCGTCTTTTTATCACTTGTGAAGTTGAAGTTGCTTATACACATACAAAATTTTAATTACATCAGATGCGTACATGCACATCGTTATGTGAGCCGCTTGTATGCAGATACGTATCTGCTCCTTCCTAATGCACTTGATTTTGCCACTAACACTCAATAGCAGACTGCCTTATTCTGTGAGCAACTCTGCTGATTGCAGAACCCCAGTGGAACTCTGTGTGAATAAGGAACACCGCAAAACCTTCTTAGATAAAGACAAAAAATAAAATCCTGATGAAAGATGTGCACTGAATAGTGGCTTGTGCTTTCGTGTCTACCAACTGTGAAACCTCCATAAGAATTGCTGCTATTGTAGGAGTGTTCCCTCCTTCTTAATGGAGGTGTTCTGTATCCTGTTTTTCTTGTTGACTAGAGAATGACAGCTTTTACAAGTATTGTAATGATGAAGTGCCATTAGCTGTACACCATTCACATCCTAAATTGCATCTTTTGTTGTGTTCTTTGCTATTCTTGTAAAATAGTTGGGTATGGTCAGATCTTGATTTCCAGCACTTCTCCTTTCTTTTTATTTTCTTGTTTTGTAGGTTATTCATTTTTTTGTCGAATTATATGTATTTCTGTGATCAGTTGGCATGGAAACATGGCTCCTTTGTAGGCCAGTTGCTTTTAGCATTAATTTGCAGGTACTTGTTTTTGAATGTGAAAATGGAAACCATTTACATTCTTCATCATTCCCCATCATTAATACTTGCATGCTTTCCGATGCAACGTAAATTATCTTTCCTGCTGTCTTTGAGCAGAAAATGTACTCTTTTTTTTAAAGATGGAAAAAAATACTCTGCTGCATCATGTACACTGTATTAAGAAGACAGTATTTTGTATAAAAATTATTTTTATACATACACTTCGACAGAATCAGTGAAACAGGCTAACACCCAATCTTAGTTTGAGCCCAGAAAGCATGTAACACTTCAATAATGCAAAGTCACATCACTTGATTTCTTTTTTTATTAATGTATTAATTGATGTTACCCTTCCTTATTTTTATTTGAAGAGCGCTCTGTTTTCTGGTAGGGGTTGCTTAATTTCACTTGAAAAAGTTTAGAGGCTTGCTTTGATCAGTACTGACAAAAGTGGGGGAATACTTTCATTGATATTTTGTGACTTTAGTGGAGCTTGCAGTTTCTGAAATACCTCAGTACGGGTAAAAGTGAACTTGCAGACTTTAATTATAATTACTGCAGCAGTATTCGTGGTGACACGATGGTATGCTGGAGAGACTGCTGCTTGCAGAAAAACAAGCAGCACTATCACACATCTTCATCATGAAGAATAGTTAAGACTCTTAGTGTTTGTTCACATTTATAGAAATTTGGAACTGTATCTGAATACATACTATTTGAAGTATAGATAACTAAATGTCTAATTTAAGACCTACCATAAGCAGGTGCAGACTGCTTTCAGCGTAGTTGCTTTCAAGTTCTTTAGGATCACGTTTAATCTCATTCTAATTCCTAATAGCTACAGACCGTTGTCTGGAGAGCTTTATACAGATTGGATATGCAGAATAAAAATAAGATTTGAATTAATTTACTTTGGCTCATATTTCTCCATCCTGTTCCAGACTTCAAACACTTTGTTTCACTAACCATTTCATAGAGAGCTTGCAAAACAAACAAATTCAATTGATACTGCTCATAGCTCTGTTTTACATATTTAATAAACAATCAGTTCATCTGACCTATTTGGGTGTATTGCTCCGCTGCTTTTTCTTTATTTCCTCAGCTAAAGTACATGCAGTTCAATTTAAAAAGCATAAGTCTATGCAGGATTTGATAAATTTCAATGAAAGAACTGCAGATTAGGAATATATTGCTCATGCCACTAGTCCTATTTTATGAATTTCATGGTATTAGTCAGCAACCATATGGCTTGTTCCCTCTGGACAGTTAAAAATATTAGAAAATAAAATAAACAAAACCCTATAGTGTAAACTACACATTTTCACATTTAATATTTTATTTAAATACATAGAGTGGGAAAAAGAAACAGTTTGCTTCATACCAAACCCATCTACCAAAACTGTTCAGAGCCTATTTGTAGTTACTTGCAAGTGGTTTTCTCAGAGGTTGAGAAAGAGAGTTTAGTACAGAAGATGAGGGCTTTTTGTCTTGCTTACAGCAGTTTACAGATCAGATTGTTCCTAACCATGACACAGCTGTGAAAAGAAGTTAGACCGTGCCGCTTCCTGTGTGACAGTATCTCCTCAGATGCACAGAATAAAACCATTTCTTCCCTCTCCCCACCCCCCCTTCACTTCTATTCTCTCATAAACACATGGGTCTGTGAAAGAGAAGAGTGAGAAATAAATGAGTCCCACCCTTTCATCATCTCTGTGTACTTGTCAGAGTAACTGGAGACAAGATGTACTTCTGGGTCTGTTGTAAATGAATTTTGCTTCCTCCCCATGCTTCCCCGAAGCACCTAATGCCACTCCTGGTCCTGGAAGGGCCCCGTGAGAACCCATTGGGGGAAAAAACCCCATGATTAATTGACCTAATCCCCATACTGAATTGTAACTTTTCTGGCTTAGATTGATATCTTCTTTTGTGTTCTCTCTGGAACTAAATTTTCAGTAATCGGCATAGCCTCTTTCTACATATTGTTAATTCTTGAACCAGGTTGGCATCTGTGGTTGGTGTCCTGCAGCAATGACAACTCGTTAGTTCTGACCGATGGGAAATGTAAGGGCATGCAGCACTTCTTAAGTCCTGTTGCTTTGTTTTGTGGTAAGGTGGCCCCCAAAATGCAGGACAAAGTGAGTAAGTTAAGTGTACTTGCTGCTGCAGAACCTACAGTGTTGGAAGAGAGCGTCCTTCTCAAATTCATTTATCCACAGGTTGGGTACAGTACTCATTGAAATCAAAGGCTTCCCTTCTGTTGGGAAGCTCTCCCATATTCTCCTGTGGGTGCTTGCCAGACCTCCCAGAGAATTAAGCTGCTAGTCCTGTTTGTCCTTTAAATATTTTTGACTTAAATTTTCAGTTACCTCTATATGAAGTGGTTAATGTGCTTTAAGGAATATATAGTCCTGCTTGAGTATTTCATCTAAGCGTTCTGGAAAGTACCTATAGAACAAGTATGAAAAGAAATGTATCAAAACATAGGTGTCAAAACATCACTAGAAGAAGTTTGTATCCTTAAAGGGAAAAAAAATGACAAACCTTTATTAGCTGTGAAGTTTTCAGTAACTCCATTTGTTTTGCAAGTGATTTGACTTCGGAGAGATTGTGGTAGGCATTGCATGAAGTTAAAAAAACAACAAAGTTAGTTGTCTACAAGGTAATGATGCAGTAAAAAGTGTCTTAGTGATATCTGTTAAGAAGTTGATAAGCTGCAACTTGCAAGGTAATTTTAGTCACTAGCATTCAAAACTTGTAAAGCAGATTTCTGATGCAGGTACTGGTGGGAAGCCTGGATGCTATCAGTGGTCTTAACTTTGAGTGGCAGGTCAGAAAAAGTCCCAAAGGGTCACATTTGATAATGGATTGTAGTGGTGTAGACTTTATAAGAAATAATGCTAATTTAATTATTTTTCCAAAAATATGAGAACACACAGGTGGAGTTGCCTCTTGAAGTGTTCAGCTCTTTGACCAGCACCAGCTCATTCACTGTTTGTCTGTACCTTAATAATCTGGTTTACAGTGCAGACTGAATAAATGACCCTCATCTGGGCTACTCGTGGGTGTAGAATTTTTCCTACAGTTGTTTTCCAGATTTCATCTGCTATTCTCAGCACTCTTTTCTTCTCTTCTTTTTGTAACTGGGATGATGGTCCTGACCCAGGAGGGGCAGAAAGAATTAAAAGATTGACCTGAAGAAAATATTGTAAGAGCTGCAATTTCCTCTGAAATAACAGTTGTGCTATCGAAGTGCCTCATAAGCAGAAAGAGAGTGGTAGTGACCAGGGTTAGGGAGCAGCAGTAATAACTTCTGAACTTCTGTTTTTTTTTTTTTTTTACTTTTGCGGTGATACACCTGCACTAATTTGGTTTGCTTTACATCCAGAGAATAGGGGGAATAACGTGTTATGAAGGCTTGTTGCTCTGTTGTTTCTCAATCTTGAGAGCAAGGATTAGCTTCGTGTTCTCCCATGACATTCTGGAAAACAGTCATAATGCTTCCTTGGTTTCTGGGAGTTATCCGACGGCTGTTGTCTTGCACTGGGCAAGCACTAAGCTGTCCTTCCCTCCCATGTTTTCTCAGAAATCACAGCCAGCAGGAAGCAGTTAGACTTGCTTTCCAGTATCCTTCTCTATGCCGTGTCCATTTTCTGAACAACAGAATGAGTTTCAAGATGTGCTTTGAGTTTACTTGCGTAAGTTGGTGATCCTTTGATTATCTTTTGGATGATAGAATCACAAATAATTTGAGTGTTTCCTGTGACAGTCTGCTTTTAGAAATACAGTGCTCCTGCACGCCTTTCAGCACGCTGCTGTTTGTCCTGCAGCTGACAGCCCTCTTGTTTCTGGTTTCAGAAAATATAGAAAAAACATAGAGTAAGATTTCTTCTTTTGGAAATTCTTTATTGCATCTAATACATTGGTCTGGTTTCCATTCAAATTGCTTCTCAATCTGTTGCCAATCTATATTTTGTTTTGAAGGGAAGGTGCTGGGGTCCGTTTTTTGTACCTGTCCATTTTTCACAACTGCAGTGCTGCAGAAGTCTGAGGCTGTCACTGCGAGAGGAGGAGGTGACATTTGTGTGACGCACATATGTGCCGTGGGCAGATTTTGTAAATGTCTCTGCCTGCAGATTGGGGGACACAAGAGCTGTAGCTAGTTTATTTTTTTAAGATAAAGCATACATGGAAAAGGCTAGAATAAAACTGAAAAGTGACAACTTAATTTACTGGGAAATGTAATGGTGAATTCATTTTCCAAAATACGGTGCTCAATCAAACCGAGAATATACAGTTGGAGAGATAACCTGTTAAGAAATCTTGCCGGCGTGAAGAGTGAAGGGTACACTTTTGCCTTAAGATTTTGTAGCTCTTAATAATGGATTCAGTAATTCCTTTTAGAATACTTCCTTAGCACTGATAAATGTTTTATGCCATTTACAGAGATAGAATGTGATTTGTGCCCTGAAAAATTTATAATTACCTGCAGACAAAGCATTTTTATCCATGTCAATAGACCCTTTTCAAGTTGAAAATGGTTAAACCACAGAGGCTAAAAGAAACATTATAAAGCCTAGTGAAAAAATGCAAATATGGGTCATTTTTAAACACTTTTGACTTTTCACCAGTACAGTGGAAACAAAGTGTTCAAAAACCTTCTCTAAACCCCTTTAGTATGCGGTATGTGTGGGAAGAAGTATTTTGCTTCTCTCATCAAGTCATGGGAATAACTCCCAATTTTAACTGTGTTTTTCAGTACAGCTTTAACTGTGATATTGGGAATAGAGCCTTTGTAATTGAAACTCAAAACTTTACTTGAAGAAAAGCTCAGTAGTAGAGCTCTCTTACATCATATGCTTTTAGTATATTATGATTAGATGTAACATGATAATGTAAACCCAGCTTTTGCCTTAAACTGCCTGTTTTATTTGGCACTTTCGCTGTTGTTACTGGCCCGTTCTCAGTGAGCTTGTCATTTTTATACATCCTGTTTGCGTACCTTCAAAATGAACATCTTTTCAGAAAATCCTATTTATTAAAGTCTGGTTCGGCTGCAGAGGACCCTGGATGGGAAGTGCAGGACTTTTATTTCAGTGTGCTCCAGACTTTCTAATTTTGTCATTTGTACAGCAAAACTGTTCTCTAGCTTGTAATCATCATCAACCATTTTCTTAATATTGACAGAGAACAGCAGAGGTCAGTGGCTGTTGGAGGAACTGAAAAGGGAGAGAGGAAAAAAGAGCTTTAAGGAGCCCTTCGTACTGGTTCAGTGTTTGTCAGAGTCGCTTGGGTTTTCAGAAGGACATAATGGAGTGTAACTCAAGAGGGAGTTTATTATCCTCGTTTACCAGAACCCTTAATACTGTGTTGAATTGACCCTTTTTAATTACGCCGCTCTTAAAATTCTGGGCTATATATGTATATTTATTTGTTTTTGAAGTGTTTGAGCTGTTTATGGAAGTTTCTAGCTCTCCTCCCTTCTTCCCATCCCTAAACAAGAGAGTCACAGTGTTTTTTTTTTTTTTTCCACTGTAAGGATTGCTGACACATACAGCATCGTGATATTCAGCTGAGAGGATGGTGAATCACATTAGAAGCTTTCCCAAAATAAAAAAAAAGTTCACGACTTGCAAAGCAAATAGGGAGATCAGTGTTCAGTATGTAAAGTGCTTCCGTATTGTTACTTTTAGTGTCATTTGAGTGTGTTCTGCTGACCTAAAAAAAAAAAAAAAAAAAAAAATTAATCCTTGTGAAACTAATTTGATTATCCAAAGCCCCACACTTCCTTATCTTCAGTCTTTTTGATAAGGAAAATAAGGAGTGCCCCAGGTAATAGTTTAACGTTCTTGGGTCAAAGTACAGGTGTGCTGTTAGAGAAATTGCTTTCAGTGTTTGGGATCAGAATAAAGGAATCCTTTGATGTTGGCTCCACTTGGGTTATTGGGTTTCTTTTTCTGAGACAGTGTCCTGTACAACGTCTAAAATATGTGGGGGAAAAAAAAAAAGCACAAAGAGTAGCCATTAGGATAGGGTACATCCAGAAATTATATTCTGTAATAAGTCCTTGGCAGTGTCTTTGCACTATAACATGAAACTAATACTCTGAAAGTCGTTGGTTGCATTGACAGTGCTAAAAAGTGGTATTTTTTCCCAAAGCATACTTACAGCTCAGGCAGTGGTTTAAACCACAAACAAAAAAAACCCCCAAACCTGCTGGTATAAAATAACTTGCTGTAGAAGAAACATTTTTGGAGGAGAGAAAAAACTTGCAGTTTTCTTTTTTTCCTTCATAGTTCAAATAGATAATATTTTACAGGCAAATCAAGAGTCATTCCTTGAGTGTATTACATTTTAAATTAACATTATATGGCTGTTCAGCTTTTATGAAAATCACATCTAATATGCCAGTTCTGATAACGTGATTTTAAAAAGAAAAAGCAATGCTTGTATGCATCTTTACGTGGGTAAAAGAGCGAGGATAAGGGCCATGGATGTATTTCACTTCATATGGCAGCACAGCCCTGTTTCGCCAACCCGTTCTAGACTTGGGTTTTGTGTCCTAAGTATTGTCCTCAAAATCTCCAGGACTGCTGTGGAAAGTGTTTTAGTTAGTCTTGGCATGATCTATATTGTTACTGGAATGGCTTGGGGAGTTAATCATTCTGCTCCTATTACCATTGTTGAAGCAGATTGTTTTTCCAGCTCCAGAAAGCAGGAGGTTTCTGACCTTTGTTTTTTTTTTTTTTTTTTTAAGTCACACCCATCAACCTGTAAAGTTTATGGGCTGAAATACAAGCTCGGTTGTATTTTAAACTAGTGTTTGGGTGTGTAGTAAGGTGGGTTCCCCCACGGTTGCCGTTATCAGCCTACTCCATGGTTGCTGTCCTGGGAGAAGATGAAAGTGGATCTATACCCTGATCTATACCCAGCATACGGTGCATTGTGGGAACATCTGTAATGCAGACTTGATTTGTGCGTTCAGCTCTGTATTTTAGAGATACTGCGCCATCAGTAACAGGGAAATCTATGTCCATAGTTAGTTATGGATAAACGCAGCTGGTGTAGTGTCATAATTCTCAGTTTCTTCGGTTCTTAATTCATAGGTACTGTCCTGAACTTCACTACAATGATTCCTGTAAGTTATCAAGTAGTTTGTGGCTTTCACCACAGCGTGCGTGGCAGGGACATTTGGCAGTCACCGCAAAACTCATGGGATAACTAACAGCAGTTGTCAGCCTTAGCCAGAATTTCTCTGAAGTTGGGATTAATGGGAGTGTGCTCAGCTAGGGCAGCTCTGCCATCGCTGACTTATTTATTATTTCCCCCCCCCCCTTCTCTTTCCTTTACTTATTACTTAATAAAGCTAAAAATACTTGAAACAGTGAAGTATTTGCTGTGGAGAGGCACTGAAATGCTGCAGGTCCAGGAAAAGCTCAGTCTTTTAAAATGTTTTGTCTTTCTTTGGAGTTTGCTTTCATGTGTTGTTACTTGAAAACAGCACTTCTGCAATGTTGGGGTTTTGTGTGTTTTATGGCTGATAGTTATGCTTTCTTGTTTTAGTACTTGATATAGTTGTTACTGAAAATTGTAATTGTTTGCTTTGTAAATGGTGATGGACAATTAAAACATCTGACAGTACCGCATTCTGCTATTACTGCTTGTTCCTCTGACATGAAATAGGTGTGATTCATACTGTTTTCAGTCTTATTCTGAAAAGTGTTGGTTAAGATTAGGCATATCGTTATAGCATGCTCTGGATATGTAATTAGAGAAATTTTTTGACAGATGTGAAATACTTCCAGTTTTCATGTGGATGTTTGAAGTACATGTGTAATAATAGAAAATGTTTTCAGATTGTTTCCCCTTAACAGATCTTTATTTCTGATCAGAGGCTTTCCAGATATGCCTTGTAGGACCTTAGTTTTTCTGTACCCTGACAGGAATTTAGGATTTTGTGTGGATACTGGCAGATGTTAGACAAATAACAGCATAATTATTAGATGTTTTAAAGAGGCTGGTTAGGGATCACTATTTAAACACACAACAGAAACCCATTTCCTCACAGTTATATCTGAGAATGGCAAGTTTACTTGGTATGTGAATATGGAGACGTAATGCGGAATTATGACTCTTGGATTCCAGTCATGGCAGGGAGATGTGGGATTTTCTAAATAGAAATCATTGGCTTATTTTGTTTTGATTGTACCAAAAGAGAAAATCAAGTAAAATAGTTGTCTCAAAATATTCTTCTGTTGAAGCCTTCGTATCGTATGCTGTAGCAATTGCTTGGATACTCACACGCATTACTCACAGGCAGTAAAATAATGATGTGATGTGTGCATCAGTCTAAGTACCGTGGAAGTGTATGGCCCAGGGTGGTAGTTGCATACTGGTGGTGGTGGTGGTGGTTGTATATTTTGTGTAAGGGAGTGAGCTGTGAACGTCCTGGAGAGCAGCTGGGTGTAGTGCAGTCTTGGCAATTAGCAAGAGGATATAAGTGGGTGTGACTGCTCTGCACATCGTTGGGTCAACACAGCGCCGGAAACCACTTTTCTTTTTCTTGGTCTCTTTCAAATTGTAAAGAAAAGAAGGAAGATGACTTGTTTTTATTGCGTTTGGGTAAATAAAAAGCATAGAGTGTGATTGTATTTATCAGCTATGCTCCTCCAGTAAAGATTCAGTGTGCTTAGCATGAACCTCTGAGCCCTGTCGACTTCAGTAGAGGCTGCACATACCCTTTAGCTGAAGCTCATGCTTACTTTTCTCTTGCATGTATATCATGAAGTCCGGATATTTTTCCTTTGAAAATCAGTTTGGGATTGTTCCTATTAATTTCAGTAAGACTTGCACCAGATTCCTAAAAATCTTAGGATGTGTGGTTAAAAACAGTAAATGAGAAAAGAACTAAATTAAATTTAATCTGCTAAGTAATTCAGGCTTCCAAGGGTAGCTGTCACGTTTTTGTATGTACCTTTTGTTGATGTTCTTTATTTAAAAATATTCTCCCCATCTGCCCCCCTCCAGTCCAACATCCCAAATCATGGGAGGTTGCATCCCGCTCATACTGAAGGTGATGACAAAAGGTTCTGATTCTGGTGGAATCAGGAGATTTTTGTGTTGCATATTCAGCATCTGAATATGCTGAATAGCAAAATATAGAAGACTGGTAAGCACTTTTTTTTTTTTTTCTCGCATCCATTTTACTGGTCCGGGTACCTGCATTGTACTTATAAAGTTTATTTCTACTTGACTGCTTTTAAAGTTTTGCTCTACCTTGAATCTAAATGTCGCTTGAGTTCACGGTGCACAAAACAAAGAGACTAGCAAAACAAAGTCCTAAATTCAGAAATACACGATGTGTCAGGAACCTTAAAATATGTTTTGAAACTATGGCATTTCTAGGAATTTTAATAGTGCATGTTGGCAGATCTAATTCATAACAGCTTCTGTGTTCATGTTATGAGTGGGATATTTTTTGTTTGTTTTGACAGCTCATTATTTACTTGAATTAATATTAGCATTTATTTAAAAAAAAACGTAATTTTGGGGGGGGTTGTGGTAAATAAGTGACAGCTCTGACTGAATTTGCAGCCTAGGTAAGAATATAAAGTACAGGTAAATGCCACAGGGGATTAGTCTCATGTTACATGCACAAGACTGTAAATCAGTTGAATGCCCAGCCTGTCATTTTTGGGTCTTTGTAAATACTGATCAGATTTTTCAGTAGTTTCCATTTTGTTAAAAACTTAAATAACTTTAATATATTACAGTGCATAGGGAAGTTTTGTAGGAGAATCATTTTAAAAAGACATTGTCAAGGGAGTTTTCCTGCTTATTTAATCTTTGCACTTACAAGAATCCCCGGAAACGTGAAAATGAAAACTCTCGTCTGCCAGGCTGCCGTCCTCCGTTTCATGTGCGTGCTGGTTTCTCTTTGTAGGGTTACTGATAGGTCTTGTGCTTTTTGGCATTGATGTATTTTTTAGAAAAAAAAAGGATTGAAGCATTTGTTTTGAAAAAAGAAAAACACATTTAAAGAATTACATGGACTTTGCAAACAGTTTTAAGAAAATGAAAGGTAGGTCAAGTTTCAGGCCTACAAACCTGACAGTGTCCTTTACTTTTAACATGTGTGCCTTAAATTTGAGAGACATTTGTGATCCCAATCATGTTATGTTAATCAGCAGCAGAAAAATGTGAAGATAACATTGTTAATCATTGCTGGTCTTAAGTAGCTTACCTTTGTGCATTTTGGTGTGTTTTCTAATGTCAGCAAACCGTGACAGCTGACTTTGAGATCTCTGAGTGACATGATCACTGAGTTACTGTCAGTTCATAACATAAAAGGTTGTTTTAGGAAAAGTTTGAAGTATGTTGTAACAGCCTAGGGTTTGTCAGGGAGAGCTTTCTTGCCCTCCAGTTGTTTGTCGAATGGTATTGGCATCAGGTGTCCCCCGTGGAGTGTGGCTCTCAAAGGTGCGCCTTTGTTTCAGAGGCGACGGGATGTGCAGGTGGGATTTGGGGGGGGGAGGAAGCTAGCCCACTTAGCTCTTTTTCTTCCCAGTTTAAAAAAATTCATCTTGTGCTAAGGCTGCTCTGATAATTTCTAAGTCCTCGTGCTGCTGGAGGTATGGAGGTAATCATTCACAACCTTTCCTCTTACAAAGCTGAATGGTAAATTCATTAATCCTCTTGTTTGTGGGAACAGTCAGTTGAAATGCTTGTGCATGGGGCTGGCTCCTGTTGGGTTCTGCAGCTGAAAGCTCTTTTTTTTTAAATTTCCAAGATTTTTTTTCTTTTGTAAAAGCTGGACTAGAGTAAGGTTTTGATACTTCGATACTTTTTTTTTTTTTTTTTCAGAGCAGCTAGTCCAAATTGCAGTTCTGAAAAGGCACTCTGCTGTTGTCTGTATGTAGCAGCTGTTCGCCGTGGGGCTAACTGCTCTGTCTGTCTGTGTGTGCTCATTTCCACCTGGGATTACTAGAAAAATTCCGGCAGTCACTGACACAGTAGCTGTTGCTGGGGCAAGAGCTTCACCACCAGATTATTTCCCTATGGGGCGGGGGGAAACCCCAAACTAATAACTGGATTACAGCTGTCAGGGGAAACTCTGTTTTTTTTCTGAAATACATTTAGATAACCTTAAGGGCCTGACTTATACCCAACAAAACCAGCAAATTCAGAGTTAAGGCTTCTCACTCCATCTCTGGCGCTCACTGGAGCGCTTGGCTCTCCAGCACAGGTGGTATTGGAGATCACACACTAGCCTCAGATCCCTGCTCAACTAGGCAAAATGTTTGCTGCATGAGTGGTGCCGACTGTTCCAGGTACGTCTGTTTACAGTACACCTGCTGTCCTGTGCAAGGTGCCGTGTGTGTCTTAACAGTCCACTGGTTTCACTGGTATGTTAATGGCCAGCGGCAGCACCGCAGGTGTGGTGGAAAGCCAGCAGCCAAAGGGGGAAGGGCGCAGATGCAGTGAGAAGCTTTAATTTTGAGTTTCCTGGCTTCTGCGAGCACAAGTCAGACCCTTAATGTTGTTTTAATGTATTGTTTGTGTTTAATTTTTAGTAAAAATTTGAACGCCATCCAGGCTACAGAGGTTGCAGTGGATAAGAAGTTTAAAAGCTTTGGTTCAAGATTACAGGAGGCTGCAAGAAAAATTAAAGACATGGAAATGAGGATGGAATGACAGGCTGCTATTTTGCCTCAGAATACTGAAGATTGTAAAGCATTGAGAAATCGAATTCATGACCCTGGAAGTCAAGCTCAGATTAAGAAATGTCAGGTTGGTAGGGGTTCCTGAAAGTCTCAAGTTAGGATAAACTGAGATTGTTTTCCCATAACAAAGACTCTAGGATGTGGGGGTGGATGGTATAATTTTTGTTATCTGTGTTACATGAAATGCTATACCATATACTTGAATAAGCCAGCTAAGTAAAATTATATTTTTTTTAATTAGTTTCACTTTCTGGTGTTGAATGTCACTTTTGACTGGTTTACAGTTATTTCTCTCTGGCACCAAGTTGCATGATTTACTGTTAATGCAGGCGTGGAAAATACTGCTCTTAAATACACATTGCTTTATCCTGTCACTCCAAGGGTCTGCTGCAAAACCAAACACGTGGTGCAGTATGATATGTTCTGCCCATTTCTTATCTAGAAATATCTAAGTGGTGGAAGAATTAGTTTTTTGTTCAAAGGGTTCTGATTCATAGTGAAACTGTCTTTCCAAATATAAACTTTAAATACTGACTCCCACTGTGATTAAATTACTGTAAGTTTACTTAAGTGTTGAGTTATTGTCTGCAATTCACTGATATGGTATTTAGGCAGAAAGATTGTGCAACAGGAAGTCTATGCTGAAGTTCAGGAAGGATTTTGGCAAGCAAAGGTTTGTAGGGTTTTCGTGGTCAAGGTCACTGGATGTATTTGAGTTCTGGGGACTCAACAAAGTCAGAGAGTCTCTTGGGGAGGGTTTATCCTTCTAGTTGTTTTTCTGACTTTTGTTTCTACACTTCAGGGCTTGATCTGGCATGCCACTTAGCACCAACATTAGACACAAGTAACTTGGTTGAAATTGATCTATATACTGATGTGAGGGGAAAACCAGACTGCACCTTTATGTATTTTAAAGGATTGTGTACTGTGATATTATATTTCATGATTTTCTGAGATAGCTCTAGTCAGAAAGTGTTTCTTAGGAGTGACAGCTTTTAATCTCGTCATCTGTTATCTGTTTGGACTATATGCGCTCTTCTGTTGACAGAGGTGCTTTAGTTGTAGCTCTGAGGGAATAATCTGTGCCATATTTTTCCTCATTCATCTTCAACAACTTCAGTATCAAAATTCAGTTTCTTTTTTTAATTTTATTTTAGCTAGTATTCAGACTTGTCATTGCAATCCTGGCTTTGCT
Organism: Pterocles gutturalis; assembly: GCF_000699245.1. Classification (NCBI taxonomy): domain Eukaryota; kingdom Metazoa; phylum Chordata; class Aves; order Pterocliformes; family Pteroclidae; genus Pterocles; species Pterocles gutturalis. Next base: position 26,292 of record NW_010143405.1, read on the forward strand.
GGACTGACAAGACAATGACAGTAACGTTTCAGTTATAAAATAAGCACAGTTGTATGAATAGGACTTGCAATGTCATTTTCACATTTGTTTCAAGACATAATTGCGTTTTATTAAAGCTGTCACATACGCTATTTTGAAAGAAACTTGAACAGGTCTATAACATTCTTAAATTTCAGGGTGTTTCTAAGTAAATTTAATGTGGGTTTTATATTTATGTTCCAATTAAAGGATAGTACTTGTTCTCTGGCTAACTCTGTAGCTTTACGTTGTGTATTCCTGTAGTGTTTGTGTCCTGTACCACATTATTAGTGTGTGGTTTATTTATAGAAGTGACTGTATGAAGGTTATGTGGCCATTCATATTGTTACTGTTCAAACAGGTAACGATAGTAAGTTAGCAAGATGCATGATTTTTAAAAATTATATGTAAAAAGCTTCCATTGAATTTTGTTGCCTGGATAGAACTGGAAGAGTCTGTGAATCACAAGTATTTCTAAGTACGTCTATTGCAGTAGAGGTTAGGAATTGATGGGTTTACAACAGAGAATAGTTTTCATGGGTGTTGTACCTGCAGAAAACTTTGCTGGTGAATACTTCTCACATCTGAATGCCTCTCTGCTATGGTGAGAGAACTGCAGTCAGTCCATTGGCATCATCAGTTGCTGGGAGGCACTGGGACTAGAACAGCAAATGTAGTGACGCCTGTCCTCTTGAAGTATAAAAACTGTTTGAATAGGTAAAGAACTTAAACGCCACGTTGTAGTAGGGCTGGCCTATCATCCTGGCTTGGTTAGGGGTGAATGTGAAACTTACGGGTGCAGCCTGGACAGTTCGGACTAGGAGGGTACCGGTCTCCTTAGCTGTACTCCTTCAGCCTCACACCTGGCCTTGGTCCCAGTGGGGAAGTAATATGCTGCTTCTGTTGACTTGTGAAAATCTCTTCTCCCAGCAGCTGTTTTTCTTCACCAGCTATCTTGTGTAGCTAGGATTCTACTGATTTTCCATCCACTTAAAATGCAAGTGACAGTTTTTCAGGTCTTGCTTTTTGACACAGGGTAGGACTCCAAGATGTGGGGATTTCTTGTAGAAGGTAGCTGGGGAGCTTTGGTCTTTTTTTGCGTTAATGTAGGACTAACTTGTATTACCAAGTAATAATACTTCTAAATTCACACTGCAACAAAAATATCTTGTTGAAATTTGCATGCAAGAAATATCTAAACCTGCTTTACTTTGCAGTGTTTAAAACCACTTAATTGAAAAGAGGAAAAAATAATGTACTTTATTCTTGTTTGTTTTTTTTCCTTATCTCTCCAGGAAGTCCTTTTTGTTTCTTTCCACTCACGCTTAACTACTTTTGTGTAAATGTATTGGTTTAATATTACTCCCTTGAGTAGTTTTGTATATTTATAGCATCTATACTGTTAAAAAGATGCTCTCTTAATATCTTGTTATAAGGATTACTGTTCATTTTAAGACTCCATAAGGAGGATATAAATGAAGCTTGCACTTCCAACTGATTTTCCTTCCCCCAGATCTTTAACGTGTATTCCTTTGTTGCTCTACCATGTTCCAAGCATGATGTTGATGTAGGGAGGGATATTTTGTTCATATTTTTTAAGAGTTTTCAGATAAGTGGATTAAGTATGATGTGTGTGTTTGACTAAGGTATACAGAATTGTTTTGTAGAAATTTTAAGTCTAAGCAGACCTACATAGATCAGTAATGAGCTTGTACACTTGGACGTTATGTCTTCAGTAAATTAAAAATTTTGCTGTTGTAGGCTTTTTTTCAGTTAAATTTTAGTCTCAGCAGATCATCATCTTATATGTAAATTGTATACTCAAATCCTTGCTGGGTTGCTTATGATATTCCATAAGTTATGCTCTTACAAGCCTGGACAAGATATTTCTCACTCTGTCTAGAGCTCACAAAGGTGTGGAATCCAATCAAAACATAAACCTTGGATAAGATCACACAGGCACTTCTTAATAATGCAGTAAGGATGTATCTTTAAAAAACAAACATGCTATTCCCTTAGTGGTTTTATCCAGCTTCAGCCTCCTGAATCTCCATGGCATTTTTTTCTTACTTTTTCTGTTTGATTGCTGACTGTAAACTTATTCCTGTTCTACTAGCTTCAGTCCTTGAAATCTTTTTCTACCATCAGAATAAACAAACTAGCTATAACCTTTTATTGTTATTATTATATTTGCATGGCTTGAATAACAAGTCTTCTCTGTTTCTTCGTAGGCATTCGACCTCCGATCATGAATGGGCCCATGCACCCGCGCCCTTTGGTAGCGTTGCTGGATGGCAGGGACTGTACAGTAGAAATGCCTATTCTGAAGGATGTAGCCACGGTGGCGTTTTGTGATGCTCAGTCTACGCAAGAAATTCATGAAAAGGTAATATTTAGAGGTATAATTGAGATGTTTTAGAAAACACAAATATTTTGATTATTCAGAACAGATACAGTATTGCGTTAGCTCTGACAATGTGTTTAGCTGTTGCATTTTAGTTAAGAGTTGATAACCTTCGTGAGTGAGCTCCTGGTCGTTTCCAATAAGTTACGAAACATGATGATGACACAAAGATGGAAATGTCTGTGTTGAAGTATGCTTTTGTGTAGTGTATCTGTGGCTGGGTGTTGTCCATATGCTTACCCACTGTATTAGATTAATGGAGAGAGTTACCTCTGGGAAAATTTTACATGATATTTTGAAATGCTTCTTGGAAACATTGTTGCTCAGCCTTCAGCTGGAAAGCCAAATCTCAGTGTTGGATTGGCTGGTGTGAGGAACTTTCAAACTTCTTTGTTTAGCCAAGGAGTTGTGCAAATTGGGTTGAGAGTCCTCGTGCACCGAGAATAGACGCTGCGAAGGGTTTCAAAACAATTGCTAACCCAAAATTTATTTAGAAAATTAATTTTAAAATGTATTATAAATGTATTCCTGTTGGCTAGCAGGGTAAGCCTCAAATGCTAAATCCTTGACCTGATAAAGGATGAAAACGAGCCTTAACCACTTTTATGGATGTAAAAAATTTAAATATTACATCAGAGGAGGGTAATCAGGGGGCCCTTCCCAGGAATTTATTTTCTTCTTCTCCAGCAGAGACCCATGATAGACAAGTACAAATCCAAGCATTAACTTAAAGGCTTGTTAGGTGAGCGTCTGTATCCACTTTTTTGCGTACGGTGCTGTACACTGAGTGTGATTCAGGTGCTAAGGAGGTGTCAGCTGAACCGAGTTGCACCAGCATTCTTGTTTCTCTACAGGTACCTTGTTGGACTTGTCCTACGATAACTATAGCAGCCCTTGGGTTTGTGACGGGTTTTCAGAAGCTTTTCACTATTTTGAATTCATAACTGGTTTAATTGTTTATTTACTTTTCATGTTCTTGTAATATATAGCATTGTTAAACGTTTTAAAGTCTCTGTATGTGATGAAAGATTTAATCTTTTCTTTGATGACTTTTTTACAAAGCCAGCAACTTGAAAATAATACTAATACTAACTTGCCTTCTGTTATCAAGTGGATAAATCTCTTTTTTGGTAGTCACATGTGGACATCTTTCTGGTGTGAACCCATCAACCAACTGTTTAGCTTGTTACTTCTTACAAAAAAATATTTTTATTCTGAAAAAGAACATTTTTGTTGTTAAAACTTTAAAGATTTGTAAGTTGTAGGGTTTTTTTCTTGTGGTTTTTTTCTTTTCTAAACAATAAAGAAAAGACCAAAGCGTTGCATGCTGTTATCAGCACAGCAAACTAGAACTGCCGATTCTCATGGTTCAAGCAAACACAAGAGATGACCCCTCTTCTAAAACCCCTGGCATAGTTCCTTGGTGGAGATCTCTGATGCTAGTTCCTTGGTGGCTATCTTGGACAACTTTCAGATTTCCTCTTTTACCCTTCTGCCTCCCTTCCCACACAGGAACAGGCTTTTGTCAGAACAGGAGTCAAGAATGATATTTAAAGTTCTTTTCTGCCACATCAGTACTGGCTTAACGTCGCTACCTTGTTTTGTTCAGCTGCATTTTAGATACAATAAAATTCTAATGTGAATAGGAAAACGGAAAAAAAAATAAAATTGTTCCTACTAGGAAATAATCAGCATTCCAGATACCCTTTTTTGAGTTCATTAGTTGTTTCTCACAATAGAGTTAAAACTGTTCTTTTCAGGTGATTCTTGAATTATAAACTGGATTCAGAGTTGGCAGTATTACAGTTCAGATCTCGTGTCTTTTTTAATGTGTTTATACTGTCATATAGAAGACCATCTTTACAGTGGGTGGTCAATGGGATTGTGTAAACTCGAAACCTGAACTTCTGTTTTGTTGTGACATTCTATTTTGAATCAGTAAGGTTTTACCAAATCCTAATGCTAATTTCAACCTTCTCTTTAATATCTGTTGAAAAAGACCAGTGTTTTTGCTGTGCATGCAACTGAAACTATTCAATATTGTGGCAGTGGATGGGAATGTAAAAATAACTAACCTGAGAACAAATGCGAAGAAGTGAAAGCTTTCCTGTCTTCATTGGTAATTGGAGATCCATAGAAACAGATACTGTTTTCTGGTTTGGGATTTTTTTTTTTTTTTAATTAAAAGAAGCTTAATTTGTAAGAGTCAAAGACAATAGTAATCTAAGGATAATGCTTTATTTATTTAATTTAGAGAAATATTCAACCCAAGCTTTTTTCTCTCAATTCCCTTTTATCTTTTTATATATTGAGAGCTAAAATATGATATAATGCCTTATTTCTGTGTATTTCTTTTTAATCATGTTGAAAAGTTGCTTTAGTCTTGCTGTTTTCGTATCTTACACCATTATCAGAAGTTTAATACATGAAATAGCTGGATTCCATTTACAAGGACTAAATAATATGTGAAGAATAAGTACTACAATGCTGTTTCATCTTTTTTTGTAGATAATAGTAGTCTACTCTTCAGATGAACACTATAATGTTGGCAACTGCATCACCTGTATAGTTTTATGCTTTGCTTGCTGAACTCAACATCATTTACTTCTAATGCATGAAGACTAGGGGTTCCTGTGTGACAAAACCTTAGAAACACTCAATATTTTCTGTTATCAGTGTTGTGTAGTAAATGAACTTCCCAGATCTTGAGACTGGAAGTGTGTGTGTCTCAAATTGTAGCTTTGGAAAACCATTTAAATAACTGATGAGTAACACAGGTAAACGGTTGTTGATCTTTGCAAGAGCATTGTGTTTAGTGGATTATACTAAATCTTCCATCCTTTGCTTTTTATTATACCAAAATAATTCCTTCTTAGTGAGCTCAGTAATATATCTGGAAAATGGATTTTCACTTGCTACCGGTACACCTCAAATTGTAGCTTTGGAAAACCATTTAAATAACTGATGAGTAACACAGGTAAACGGTTGTTGATCTTTGCAAGAGCATTGTGTTTAGTGGATTATACTAAATCTTCCATCCTTTGCTTTTTATTATACCAAAATAATTCCTTCTTAGTGAGCTCAGTAATATATCTGGAAAATGGATTTTCACTTGCTACCGGTACACTGCCATAATACAAATCTTCACTAGCCCAAAGGATGATGCTGTCTTAAAATGTTTGGGTTTGCAATGTACTGCTGTTCTGGCAGGGAATACATTTCTGCAACAAAAATCACAAATGTTAATTCGTTATCATATTGTTGGATTACTTTAACATAGACTAAGAGATCAGTTTTATGACGTGTTGAGCACTGTATACTTGCATGTACAAAGTGGTCACTGTTCATCTGCAGTGAAAAATGGCTGTTTTTCACACAACTTTAGAGTTATAATAGAGAAATATCTGTCCTTCAGTACTGCTTGTGTAGTACCTTATTTGTGAATGGTGCTTTACTAAATATAAAATTGCTTTCAGGAAAAGTTTTAAAATTAGAAGTTGCATATTTAAAGCGGTATCTAAACTGTTCATGTATTTATGAATGCACATTCCTGGCCATACTAAATGATATTGTCCTGTTAATTAAAATACAGATTTTGGTAATGGATGTCAATTTGCAAAAGACTGTTCCCCATTGTGAAAGAAGAGATGACTGCAAATCAGGAAAAAGGTTTAGTGTTGAGAAGAGCTTGCTGAAAGCAGAAGGTGAAATTTAGTTTTTCTTTCATATATTTCTTGTCTTTATAAGAAGAGATGCTGAATTTGGTGGGGTAGCAGATACAGACACATTTAGATAGTCTGAAGTTGCAGGAGGCAGGCCAGAGACTGCAAAATTTAGAATGGGGTTTGAAAGAGGTGATTGATGTCATTTGATACACATAGATGGATCGCTATAGATGAATGCAATGGGAAAAAAAAAGACAGGAACTGAGAATCAGATGAGGAAAGGAGTGAAAGACTACAAAGGGATGGGTAGGAGAGTAAGAGAGGGTATAAACTCAGCTTGCACAGCTGTGGAGCCTTGATCACGGGGGTCTGAGGAGTTGGTGTTTGAGGAGTAAACATTTTGGAAACTGGGGAAGGGATTTCTGCTGGTTATGAGAAGGTTTCAGGGACAGGATGATGGTTTAAAAGACAGTCTTTTAGGATGATTAGGCAACAAAGGAAATAGAAGGGAAAAGGGGAATTTGTAGTCGTTTGTGAGACAGCAAAGCACAAGCTAGATATTTTTTCATAGCGAAGCAAGGAGGCTGAGAAATTTTAACACATACAGAAAGGAGGAAAATAAATTAGGATTTGAATGCGATCTGGGTACAGGGTCAAAAGCAGGATGTTAGCAAATACCATTATACCTTACTGTATGTGGTAATTAAAGTTTTCTCCAAAGTGGGTAGTACCTGAGTTGCAGTTCGTAGCAATTCTCTTATGCCAAAGAGTTAATTTGTCATTCTCTTTTTGTGGCTGAGGAAGCTAAAGTATGGAAAATAAGTAAGTTGTTTAAAGTCACAAGTAAATAACAGTGTGTATTAGAACTCTGCTTCATCTGGAGTCAAAGCATTCTTTCCCCCTGCTTTGGAAGGCAATTTGGACGGCAAAGATAATGTTACCTTCCTTTTGAAAATTGGGCTGCCAGTGCTTAAGTGAACACATGTTTGCTGAGAGTGACCCAAGGTTTTAAAATACCTTTGTAGTTAGAGGACACTTATTACACTTCTTCTGAAATCAGGTGTCTAAGGTTTTACTGATCTCGCCCCCCCAGAAACGTGGTGTGTTTTCAACGTACATGTTTATGCATTGACTCCTAAGTTCTGTTGTATTGCAAATGTTGTATATGGCTGTGTGAAGCTGAGCATTACATTTGTCAAACCATATCATGGGATAGCTGGGAACTAGGTTCACTACATCCTATCAGGAAACTTCTGTCATTTAGGGAAAAAATTACTTTAAGATTTTGGTGGTTAAATTTGTTTCTTAATAGAGGTTGCATTAATGTCAGAAGTTAAACTGTTTAAATTGTTTTTATTTTATAATTAATCATCTGTAAATCACTCTTCAGTTACTGTCTCAGACTGACTCCAAACATATATGGTGTTCTGGTTTGTTCTGCCAAAATATAGGTGGTCATCAAAAAAATTATTTATAAATAATTAGCTTGCTTGCATCCTCATTCCAGGTCAACTTTCTTTTTTCCCTGTTTTATGCTCTGTTGTCTCTCCCCTTCTTTTTTCCCCAAATCCCTTTTTTCAGTGCCATTCACAGTTTACTGTTTTTCCTGGCTCCCTGGCAGCCTACCCAACACTTCTGCAGTATTGCTTCTTCCTTCTACTGCTGTACCTTCAAAGGCATCACAGACTCAAGCACACCCTTGAGGTCTTTATGTTGCCTGAGATTTTTGGAGTTAAATTCTTTACTTTTTGGACTTCCTGACTTCTGCTGTATATTCTGTAACATGGAGCATGCTGTGTAGCTCCAAAGGGCTAAACCTAAGCATAAGATGCAAGATCTGGTAGTAGACATCTTGGCCAAGCAGAGAGAAAATGAAGTGATCCTTGCAAACCCAACTGAAAAGCCAGGAAGCACAGCTGATTAAGAGTGGTCTTTAAAGCAAAACACACAGACTGGACAGAAGTCAAGAGTTTGTTTAAAGCTGTGTACGTTTTCTCTCTTTGTGTAATTATGTGGTTTCCTACATCTTGTCTCAAATCAGCTAGAAAGAAGAAATGGGGGTGTTTTTGACTGGATTTGGTGCTTCATGCAGATACCCAGTTCACCAGAACATTAAAGAGAATAGGCTGTTCTGTTGGAAGTGGAAAAATTGTCTGGTAAACGCGTGCTCCACCCTTACAAGTGATTTAGTTAAGTTAGAATGCATCAGATCCCTTGACTCCTGTTAGAAAAGCACCAAATAACATTGTCAGGGATACTGCATTTCTGTATTTTTAGTTTAAGTTAAAAAGAGAAAAGCTGAACTTGGTATTGAACGGTGTAGGACTTGGAATTTTTTCAATTGCACTTTTACATAGGAATTGAATGTAGAAACATTTCGAGTCATTACAGTTTTATCTAAGACTGTTTCAAAGAAGAGCTGAAGAGCTTTTGTAATGCGACAAATGTTTTGAAACTGATACAAACAAATCAAGAATGGTGCTGTTGTTCAGCTGAAGCTTTGATTTGTTCCTATTATGTCAATGGTTAAGTAAGATAATTTCTTCAGCTTCAGATTCTTCTTTGTTTAGGAGTAAAGCTGCAATCTTGCATTTGTACCCTTAGTGCTGTTTATACTCATGATGCAGTTGCAGCATTTTAGTTTTCCATCAAAATTAACTTCTCAAAGAATACAGATTGAAAGGAAGCTGCCTTGTTCTGAACAGTAACGGATGCTTGGGAATAAGTTGTTGCCTTAGAGCTGATCCAAAACCTTGTAAATTTACTGAAACTAAATGAGCCTTGGATCAGATTCCTTATGAAAGACTTTGAAAAAAAATAACAAAAGGAAACCCTAAGAGGGTTTACTACACCTCATTTTACAACAAAGTAGCTAACTGTTGTAGGTTTGACCCTGGCTGGTGGCCAAAATACAACAACTGCTGGCACACCGTCCCCCTCCCAGGGATGGGCAAGAGGATTAAAGAGGTAACGGGAAAAGCGACTCATGAGTTAAGAACAACTTAATAACTAAACTACAGTAATATTGAAAGTAATAATAATGATGATAATGGTGCTCAGCCTGTTCCCAGCGGATGGTCCCAGACCAAGGAGAGTCCTGAAACAGCAATCCCAGAATGGAGATAAGAACCCAAGTGCCCAAGAGACCAAGACAACCCTGAGAGAGGGATGACCCAGAGGGCGACAACCCAAACAAAAGACCACCCAGAAGAAAGCTGACCCAGAAAAAATGAGCACTTCTGGACAGATCCTCGTCTATATTCTGGGCATGATGTGCATGATATGGAACAGACCATTGGCCAGTTTGGGTCTCAGTCCTAAACTTAAGGCCAAATCCTAGGCTAGTAATTGGGGCTGTGCTCAGACACGGGCACAGCAGAGAAGCTGAAAAGTCCTTGACTGTCCTATCAGTATGTGATCAGCTTCTCCTCAGCACAAATCCAAACACAGCCTCACACTAGCTACTGTGAAGAAGGTTAACTCTGTCTCAGCTGAAACCAGGACACTACCTCCAGCTGTCACAGTAGGGGTGTATACAAAATTACTGTTTGTATTCAGTGACCCTTCTGCCAGCAGGTCAGTGGTAATATTACAGGTCAAGTGCAGCGTTACAAGAAAGGGCAGGCTGCCAGTGTCTCCTCTGACTGATATGCTTTAAAAAGCAGAGTGGAAGTGCTGCTGTACCCAGCAAACAGCATATATCAATCTTACAGACAGATTAGAGTCTAATGTAGTTTGTTATCGACAAGCTTTTTGCTTAATTTCCCAGTACCAAGTTTTAATATGGATCATTGAGGCTTGAATATTGCTAGTGATTATTAACAGGTTTTTTCGAGACAGTTGCGTGGATTGATATGTTGTTGTCAATGACTTTCATGACATAATGATCCTGTGGTATAGATGTTCAGTCCCTCCTAGCGTCTGATAGACTTGAACTGAAATGGAACACGATGCAGCCTTATTAATAGACCGTACAAGTTAACACACAGAAGTCTGGTTAAAACCAAAGGTTTTTCATTAGAGCTTTTTATTTAGTCAAAGTGTTTCCAGAGTCTATATTCTCAAATTGACTTCTGTCATTAAACTGTGTATAATTGTTAGTAAATCCTGGGTTTGAAAGACTGGCTTCAATATAGTTTTTAAAAGGAAATTTGTTATAGGCTGTGCAGGTTATTTGTATAGTTGTGTGTGTGTTTATATATTTTTCAATAGTATTTTTTAAAAGACTAGAAGTACACTCTCTTATATGTCGTGTATATATATGTGGTTTATACAGTGTGAGGATATATAGGTTTTCAGAGAGAGTGTTTTCAGGAGCCTGCAAGTAAGTTTTGTTTATGTTTGTATAAAATTTTTATACTTGTTTGTATTTATGTGCAGTATAAACTTAACTATTTATATTTAGGGTCTCCACTAAAGCAAGTATCCTTGCTGAATAAAGTGCATACGATGAAATGAGCAGGTTACTGACAGCACCACGGATCATAGGAACCTAACATTGAGCTGATAGTCTTGTGAAGAGAAACGGGAACTTGTAAAGAGCAGCACAAACTAGCAGGGTTTTGAAATCCTACTGAACGCCATTTGAGCACACTGGGTTTTCTTTTCGATTTTAACAGCATTAGTTAGTGATGTTGTAGTGAGGCTTTGAGAGCAGCTACGAGTCTGCTGCAGCCTCCCCTGCGTGGCAGACTTGGTTACAAATTTGGCACGCATCTGCTTTTTGCAAGGCAAATGATGCAAGGCCTACTCGGTTTAGGCAAAGTACATTTTTTCCACCCAAAAGTGCAAAATGTCTCAAGTCTTTTGGTGACACTGGAACGTATTTTTTTGGAGATGACACATCATACTCCAGGAAATGCAATACCCTGTAGTTTCTAGAACCAGATTAAATATAGCACTTTCTAGTGAAGATTTTCTAGAGGTCTTGAAAAAAAAATTATTATATATTGTCATGTTCAGTGTGTAATATATAAATATGTTCTGTCTCTGCACTGAAGTGATTTAGCATTTCACATACTGTCGTATGTTTATGTACTCTAGATTTGATGCGCAAGCCTCTGAGATCAGTCTCTCATAGTAAAATCTAGTAGTATGCGTTTGGATGACCAAAGAACAGGAGACCTTGCTGTTCTATTCTTAGCATGTTACAATATGTTTACGCTTTTCGAGATGGTGAGAGTTCTTCCCCAAATAGTACGAGGCTCGACTGTTGCAGTGGTGACTATGTAGTGTTTGGCACGATGGCTAAAATAGCCTCATTCTGAAATAAGGTGAAAAAAAATAGACAAAGATGTTTAAAAAGGATTTCAACCTTCAGTATTCAGTACGTGAGATTTGTTAAATTATTTGAAATAGAAATGTCTCCTACTATAGTGGTAGACCTGGCATGTTGTGAAAGCAGAGTATTCGTTTCAAGGTTGAAGAACAGCAGAAAGACCAGTCTAAGCAGCTGTGATTGGAAAGGATGTCAGCTCATCGAAGAGGGTATGAAAAAGGCTTTCAGCAAGCAGTGTGCTGTAGCTTCACCTGGAAGTAAGTCTGAAGGCATAGGAACTATGTAGATGGGCTGCATAATAATTTGGTAACAGAAGGAAGCCAACTCATGTCCTGTGTTTCAACTTTTATCTCAGGTCCTTTTTTCCTGAAAAGCACAGTTGTAGTCTGATGAAGGCAGGAATGACTGTTGAAGCTACACAGCTAACTCTGCTTGTTCTCTATAAAATTTTGCCCGTTGTCTTTTCTCACGAGAGATCATGAAAGCGTTGTCTGAATGCCACATACTTGGGCTGATCTGGAATTTCTAGCTTGCTTGTTAAATATGTTTTCTCACTCAGATTTACAGGAGTTGATATCTTTGTAATAAAATAGTACTAGAATTTGATGAACGTTGTATTGATCAAGTTCATTATGGAAAATGATGAAAAAACCATATATATTCCTGGTTTCTCTCATGCATCCACTATTGGATGTGCTTCTGCAAGTGATCACTAAATTACTCCTATGCACAGTGGTTTTTTTCTATAGATTATTTCATTTTCTGGAACTGGTAGCATTTATGCTGGATTTCAGTTTCATGTATTCTTCTCTCATTAGTTGAGGTTATGACTTTACTCATTGAACAAGCTTGTCAAACTTCCTTGTGTGTATTTAGTATATGTAATGACTGAGAATATAATTTATGCAACTAATTCTAAAACATAGAAACTTTTTATTAATCTTGTAAGTGGCATTATTAACATTATTAACATTTGTCAATACTCAGTGTTTCTAGCTTCAGATTTTCTGCTATTATTTTCTGCCTTTTTGGCATATTTCAATCATCAGGCTAGTTGCAAAAAGCAGTAACCTAATTTAATTATCAAATCAATGTGAAACAATACACAGTCAGAGAAGATTACTTTTTTGGCAGTGCATTTCCTTGATAACTGGGCTGTAATCCTAGAAGAGGCTAGAAAGAAAATGTAAAAAGATTTCTTTATTTGTATCTGTTTGTTCCATATCCCATCTGACGGGTAAATAACTGCCTGTGGAAATGGCTAGTGTCAGTGTTAAGCCATAGCTGAGAAATATTTTTCCTTTTCTTGAACGTGTTCCCAAGCTTCCCAATACTTTTCCATCTCCTCCTAGTGCCAAGGCATAACCTAGATGGGCCCAAAAATGTGGTGTAATGGGTCCACACCAGCGCTCTTAGTCCAAATTACAGTTGTGATTAGCTGAGTTAATAAAATATGCATGATCATGATGGTAACCTTCTTCCCAAATGAAACACTGTGATTTGAAAACACAAATGTCTGAGCCCTTCAGCTGTTGTTTAGCACCTAATTAATGCAGTCCTTAAAGTAGTGTCAGCGCTCTGCACATACAAAACCACACAGCACTGGCCTTTCCCAGTCTTGGAGAGGAGGGAAAGAAGGTTCTGGCTGCGACACAAGCCTTAGGTGGGTCATTGTAAGCTCTAAGCTACTTGAGGTTTTGCCCTTCTGACAGCTAAACAGAGGATGTTTCCTCCTGCGTCACAACCAACTGGAGCAGCCCTGGCAGAGGTGAAGGAAATGTATGTGATAAAACCCAGAGTGGAGGACACGGCGAATTGGAGAGGACCAGGGTCTCATAAAGAACTTGAGAACCTTGAGATTGTGCTGTGATTTGGAGAAAGAAGTCCTGCTGTAAATTTGGGAACGTGGCAGAAACACATGCTTCAGGGGAGAAGGATTCAGATTCACATGTTACTCCCAGGATCAGCTGGCAGTGCAACGGTGGCCGTGCAGAAACGTCACCCATCGCGTGAGACTTCATTAGGAGAGGTTTCCAGTACACGTGCTGCTGCGGACAGTGCTAGGGTCGGTATAACACGATGGGGAGGGCAAGCTCCAGTAGCACACGGGGTGCAGTTGTGAGCACCCATGGAAGAGTTGACCTTAGACTTCTTCAAGTGCAGTAGAGAAGTGTTAGACTGATCAAGGGAGTGAAAGGGTATCATCCCCGATGAGACTGGAAGGACAAGGCTTGTGAAGTCTAGCCAAACGAATGGCTGAGAGAGGATATGATCGTTGTCTATAAATACATTTGGATTGTAAGCACCAAGGAGAGAAAGTATGGTTTAAGCACATGGCCAACAGTGGTGCCAGAACAAATGGATAGAAGCTGGGCTGTGAATAAATTGAGGCTGGAAACCAGAAAAAAATTTCCATGTTGTTGGAGCTGTGAGATTTTGGAACAATTCTCTTGTAGGAATTAATGGGCCAGAAAAACCCTAAGGACATTTTGTGTGGGTACTAGGGTTATAAGAGGGACTGTTTCTTGTGTAGACTGCCCCAGGCACAGGCTTTGCCTTGGCCCATGCCAACTGTAATGTCACTGTAGAAGCAAAACCAATAAACTCGTTTGGGTTTTTTTAAACACTGTGCAACAGCACAAGGAAACACATTCTGATGCATGCAGTCTTACCGACTGGTGACTGTTAGATGTAATCTCCAAAGGACTTGTTTGTACCATTAAAATCAAGGAGTTTTGTGTGTGTATAATCATTTATAAGATCAGAGCCTACAGCTATTCTTTAAATTACGTTGTAGCTGCATTCTTTAAAGATGTGTAATTTCTAATTTTTTTGCAGTTCTTACTCTTGCAAGTAAAACCAAATTCTGCTCAAAGGATTCTGGTCTTTATCTGACTTAGAACAGAAACACCTGTTGAAATTGCGTAAATACGTTTGTGAAGTGTTCTGTAAGAAGCAGTTTCCTTTCATTTTTATGGAGTTTGTTTTTATTTTCTTTTAAATTTTTTCTTCATGTATTTTAATTTTAAAAATTACTGCTCTGGATCTTGGGTTCCAGCAGTTGTAATCTTCTGTGTGTAAGACTGTATTTTGCTGCAGTAATATTTTTTTTAATTATTTATGTTGATTATTGTTACTGATCTTGCAGTACCCTAGAAAATGATCATATGAGCAGAAATAACTCAGATGAAAGAATCTGTACATGTACCAAAAGTCTATTGAATAAGAAACTTAGAGCTTCTGCAGAACTTTGATGTGGAGGGCATCACAGGAATCTCTTGAAGTCATTACAGCTATCTTAGGTGTTGAAATGATTTGTGCATGTTTTGTATCTTGTAGAACAATTAGGATATTAGGTAGTGCACTGAAGGTGGAAACACAGAAGTGTTTTGAAGAAGTGAAATTGTCCGTTTTGCATATAAAGAGTGGAAAATATTTTCTGCTTTTTGAAAAATAATCTTGTATCAGCTGTGTGGGGTGCAGTGTCACTGCTTGTTTGGTAGCAGAATTTGAACCTGCTGGGCATGGTGTGCTAGGCTCTCTTCTTCTCTGTACCCCTTCCTCTTACACTTTCTTGAGTAGGTTGGATGCACGCTAACATAATTTAAAAGATTATTCAGACATTTCAGATCCTGTGAATTAATTTTCTTTTTTTTTGGCTTGCTCGCATGCAAGTTTTTTGTTTTGTTTGTTTGTTTGTTTTTTCTCAACATTTTTGTTTCGATACAATTTATTTCTTAGAGGTGCTATTTTTTCTAGATAATGTTCAGTTTGGCATCTCAGCTGTAGCAATTTCTATGACATCCAGTTTTCCGTCAGTGAGAGCTTAGATAGTTGCAATATCAATAAACTAAGGGCCAAACACATTGTTCTTATGTATGAATTGACAGATTTCAGTCTCTGTTGTCTAAGGGTTTTACAGTGATTACTGAATGTTTTCTATTCAGGTATCAAGAGGTTTAATAGCTCAGTGAATGCCTGTACCACTGTGTGTATGGTGAAGAGATACTGCTCTGTGACTCCATTCAGAACTGAATGTCAGCTGCCTGAGCATAAAAAATACTTACTGTTTAAAGTGACTGCTTGCTGCTGTGTTGTGTTTCATCTGCATGGGCAGATGCAGTCCAGTGGTGCTTGTACTTAGGGCCCAGCATTGCAGAGCATCTTCTGTGGAATGAGAAAGAGCTCTCCCTCTTAATAAGAACACAAAGATCACTTAGTGCTTGTAAAGCTAATCTTATCGTGCTAGAACGGATACATCAGATGAAAAAAGACTAACAAGAGGCTGGAAGCTATTTGGAGAAATAACCTTTAAAACAAAAGACCTGGATTTAATGCTTCTAATGTATTTTTGTACCTGAAAATATGTATGTGTGATTGAGCTATTATGTAAGAAAAATAAAAATATCTTTTTTTCTTCCCTTTTATTTATAGGTACTAAATGAAGCAGTGGGTGCACTGATGTATCACACAATCACTTTAACACGAGAAGACCTGGAGAAATTTAAAGCACTTCGAATAATTGTCCGAATCGGCAGTGGTTTTGATAATATTGACATCAAATCCGCTGGAGATTTAGGTATGACTTTTAAAGATGTTATTTTACATCTTATACTTGCCTCCAGAAATCTGATAGCATCCAAGTCTTTGCATTAATGTTGTCTGTGTAATTTATACTAACATAGTATGTAAGCTGTATAATTTTCTCATCAAAGTGTTTAAAAATCATTATGGAGATACTGGCATTAGTTAATTAAGTGATAATATTAACATCTTTGTGACAAGATGACAATCTACCTGTTCAATATAAATCCAAGGAGAAAGTCCGTAATTTTTAATTTCTTTCCTTTTTACCCCAATTGTATATTTTTACTACTACTGCTGTAATCCAGTTACAAAATATAATTGTCAGTGTGGCATACTACCTCTGTTTGAATAAAAAATTAGATCATTATCGACTATCTGAGACCTATTTATGATGCATGAGATTTAGTACTAAACTACTCCATAAAACAGAAATATTAGTTTTATAGGAGAATCAGTTACTGCTGCTTCAGAATATATTCAGATACTGGAGCTAATGAAGAGAGATGCTGCTTATTGTTTCACTGTAAAAAAAAAAAAAAAAAAGAGCAACAGCCTTATTTGCACTCTTCTTACTTTAGGATAAGCCATCTCTTATCTGTAATCTACAGGTCAAACTACCACTTGGAATAAATGCCTACATTTTCTTTGTTTCTTTTCTAAGATTGAGGTGACCAAGTATGTTTCCCATTATGCTCTGGGAAGATCTTGGAAACATTTATTTCAGTGTGACAGTGCTTAGTGCTAGTAATAACCCCATGGATGTAGTGAGGAGCTGTAATATGGTCTGTTTATCAGTAAATGATAGTAAAGTAATCGCCTGTTTCTAATGGCTGTGTAGTTTGCACAGCAGGCAGAGGGTAACAACTTCTTTGTGAGCTGCTATGAAGAACAGATCAGATCTGAGTGCAAGGCTGTATTCCTGTGTATTGTGACTAGTGCTGAAGTCAGGCACATGCATTGTGAGCCCCAGAAGACACGTATGTATCTAGAGATTGGCCTTGGGTAAAATCCTAGACCAAAATCCCAAAACGTAGGTACAGATCAAAGGCCCCAAGGGGTGAGGAGACTGATTTGTGCAGAGAATCCCTAAGAGGAGGAAAATGTTTGCAGGTTTGTTGGCTGTTTCTACAAGTCTCCATGCTGGATTGTAAGCCAAGTTTCTAATTTAATTGCATCCGTGTAATTCTTCAAGCCAGTTCTTCAACTACAGCAGATTTGGGAAATTTTTATTCATGTGAAGTGCTAAATGGCCAAGTTCCTAATCATTCAGTTTCTATGATGTGATTAGACCGACTTACAGAGTTAGGATCTATGCCATTTGTGCTTTCCAGTATTTATGAAATACGGTTGTCCACTCTGTCAAAAGCCAATAAAAGCTGGAAGGCTTATGGTATAAAATCTCAGATTTTAATAGTTAGAATTTAATCCCAATCATTTCACCCTAACTCACCACTACTGGGACAAATCACTTTCCATTTGTTGAACTAGTACAAATACTATGCATCTCAACAAGGTAATATGAGAGTTAATTGCTTTTTGTAAAAAGCTTTGATTCACTCTCGAAATACAGTGTAGAGTTAGACTGTAAAGTCTCACATATTCCTGAACTTCCGTAGTAACTTTTTGAGTCATTTTTCACAGAGCTGGCTCATGGCGTTGTTACCAGCTTTTCCAATTGACTATTATTTTCATATTAGCACTTTTATTCTTCTTAAAATGCATTAACATGAATGTTTCCTGGATAAAAATCTTTTAAGATCTGGTCTGCTTCTTCTCCACTTCACTAATGGTTGACTAGAAAATATGTGCAAGTTGTGAGTGTAGCTTGTTGCAAGTGAGGTGGGAGTGAAGGGTGATATCCATTGATTCCTGCATTTTTCAACGTTGAACCTATGCACAGGATCACTGAAAGCAGTTGGGAAAGGGGAAAGGGAAGGGAGAGGGGAAGCAAGGGATGTGAGTTACAAGAGTGTGCTTTTTCTATGTAAAATGTCTCTTCATATCCTTACCTTTCTCTTGCTGCTTTTTGTGGTTCACCATGCCCCTGGCCATCAGAAATTAGCTGGTTTTAAAGTTGGGGGAAAACAGAGAGAAAGAAATTCCTGCAGTTTAGGAGAGAAGGTATCTGACTCTTCTCCCCCAAATTTCCTAAGGAAACTTATTCGGTAGGAAGGTGTAAGGTGAGTTCAATTACTTAGTTCTCTTCCAAAATGTGTAAGATAACTTCTTACACTCCTATTAAAACATAATTTGGTTGATGCCAGCTATCAGGAGACATGCTTATTAAATTTGTTTTGCCATCTAAAATCTGCATTTTTGCTCCATGAAAAAGACTTTTTGTATAAACAAGTGCAGCTGTTTAATGTTGCAGTTAAAGGGATGTTACTTTTCAGTCTTGTACTTTTCCCCCATTTGCACTTTTTTCCTCATTTGTTAAAAAATGGCGAGTTTCATACTACGATTGATGTTTGCAGGATGCCGAGATGCATATCCCAGCAAATGATGCTGTTTTATCTTTGTGTAAGTCTAAGAGCAGTGACTCAGCACACAATCTCTACAGCAGAGAAAAGAAAAATAGTTCTGCAGGTTCCTTACGTTGGCTTTTACTTATCTAAAGAAAGCTGTAAAAAAGTACTGGGCAGCAGAATGAAGGTGTTTGCATGTCAAACACAGATAAATATGGTGTGAGCTTATTATTTGTCAGTTTATTGTTATTGCTATTATTGAAGAGAATGTTTTTCCTTCCTTGATTCATAAGATATACTGGCATGAGCTGAGGACTCATTGCATATTTACTTATGTAAAAACCCAAAGAACTAAACAGTGAAAACAGCATTGGGGTGCCTTTAGTGTACAAAACACTTTTTTCTCTCCACCATGGAATTATGCTTTATACTGTTTGTGATCTCCATCAGCAGAACCGAGAGACAAACATTTGTGGGAGCTCATGATTAGAGAGAGAGAACAGAAACAGGTCAAAAAGGACACCAGCTTTTCAAGTAAATGCTTTTCTTAACTGCAGTAGCAGAACCAAGAGACAAACGTTTGTGGGAGCTCATGATTAGAGAGAGAACAGAAACAGGTCAAAAAGGACACCAGCTTTTCAAGTAAATGCTTTTCTTAACTGCAGTACATTGGGTACTGGAAGGTAGAAAGCAGAATGAGATAACTTGCGTGCAATTACAGTCTCTTGTTGACTGATCTGTTTTTTGAAGTAAAAAAGGATTACTGTGAGTCTTTAATCAATCCAGCTTCCATAGTTTTCTGTTTCCACAAAATTTCTCTTTCTGTAACAGTCCTTTATCTTCTTGATGTTAGGCCATTTTTAACTAGTAACTTTTCTGCTCTTACGAACACGGACTTAGTTTTGTATTAGTGCCATGCAGAAGCAGATTTTTTCTTTCCCTGTTGTCAATTAGATAGGTTAGCTCTTTAATTTGAGGGACCAGGAAAGGACTTGGATTCTGTTTGTCGTAATTCTACAAACCTGTGTGCAACACAAAACAAATTGTCCTTCCCTGTGCCATGATTACCCATACATGAGTTAGAAATACTAATAGTCATCCTGTGAGGGCTTTATAAGAGCTGCTATCCTTATAAATTATTTTATGTTTTTCATAACATGTATAGATAGTTTTTGGGAGGATATCTTTGCAGTGATGGGAAGCTACCTCAAGCAATTAATTCTGAACAGTGATCGTTAACCACAGTGTTGAGAGCAAGGCAGATTTCTCTTTGCTATTCAAAACACCTAGCTCAGTGTGCAGGTAATACGCTTACAAAGACTTATGTTCTAAACTACCCGACATCTCCAGTACTTTCCTTCTGTGGTTTCAGTGGTCCACGCTTACGAAGACTTGTGTTCTAAACTACCCGACATCTTCAGTACTTTCCTTCTGTGGTTTCAGTGGTCTGTTTACTGTTTGCTTTAGTTTGCAAACACAATACATAGTAATAACACATGAGAAAAAAAAAGTCTGTACATATTAATCAACTATTATCTCAAGTATTCTGTCTGCCATTACAGTCGGAAACTTAGTATTTGTGCAAAACAGATGTTGAAATGTCGATAAATTTAAAAGTCATACTCCTGAATTGCTGTTAAATGGAAAAAAGTAAAAACGTTTGGCAACTTTCCCCCCATTCTTCACAGGGATCGCAGTGTGTAATGTGCCAGCTGCCTCGGTAGAAGAAACAGCAGATTCTACCATGTGCCACATTCTGAACCTGTACAGGCGAACCACCTGGCTTCACCAGGCTTTGCGAGAAGGCACGAGAGTACAAAGTGTTGAACAGATTCGGGAAGTGGCTTCTGGAGCTGCCAGGATCAGAGGGGAGACCTTGGGCATTATTGGATTAGGTATGTTGGCTTGCAGAGGTGGTTTAATACTCCTTACCTCCCATTGCTTTAAAAAAATTATCAAGATTTGAGCTTTAAAAATGGAGCACTTCACTCCTTTCCATATCGATCAAGCATTCTGTACACCACTTCACTCCTAGTGTTTATATGTGTCAAATGTTTCCCCCTTATTTTGTTGCTAATATTCTCTCAATACTTTTGAGTTTCTGTACATAACTTCTGCTGCCATAGTGCCTGGTGTCAGGCACACTGGTTGTAAGAGGAGACACCATCGCTTCCCTTTTCCAGGACAAGGATCCTGCTACTTCAGCCTGGTGTCACCTGTATATGTTGTATTTCTTGTCCATTGCCATGTGTGGGTCTGTTTGTGCTTTTTTCTTTTTACTGTTTTTAACATCTGAAAAGCCTTTGCTTCAGGAAGAGCCTGCAGAGCAGTTATTTCATGCATTTGGTCGAGCTGCATCTGAATTTGTATTTCAGCTCAAATGAGAGGAAAAATATATGCAAGAAAGTTTGAAATGTTTCCAGACTTAATAAAATCACCTACTTACCTCTCTGAATGGCCCTAAATGTGTTTCAGCATCTGACAGATGGACAGGCTTGGTTGAGATGAATTAATTACTGTCTGTTACCGAAGTAGAGAAGAAAAACAAGCAAGTCAGTTTCTATATAAAAATTATTTAGTCATGTGCTTGTTTTATCAAGAATCTGATAGACTGTGGCTGTAATTGCCGTGGTATTCATCCACAGGAATTAATAATATGATTTTGACAACAAGGCATCATACTTAAATGACTGCTCCAGTTACACATTGCTGTCAAATAACTCAAGCCACAAACTCTTACTTTTGGAAGCTGAAAATAGCCTGACGTTACATAGTACTCATTTAAATCAGTATGCAAGGCAGCAAAAACATCTTCACCATTGAAGAATTGCCTTTAAAATATGACTTCCAAGAAGTTAGTCATGAAGTTGCTTTCTCAGATCTATACCTCTGTAATTATGCATGTCATTCAGACACACAGTGATTATTGCACTTCCCGTCACACCATCTATACATACATAATAGTCAATCACCTGCAAAGGTTTTAAAAATGGAAATGCATACCTAGTTGTTGAAACTTAAGCCTCAGCTCACATATTCTGCACATATTTGCTGGAGATATCTGTCCTGTTGGCATTGCATTTTTAGTATTCCGTGAATTCCAGGCTGAGATTAGAAAAAATTTTCATTTATTATTGACTCCCTTAAGTAAATTGTGTGTCTGTTTTTTTTGTTGTGAATGATTGAAAAGTGTGGAGAAACAAATGGATAATCAGATTGCCAATATGTGTGTAAAGCTACATAAAACACTGTTTTTTTGTTTTATTTTTAAAAAGGCAAATCCTTTGTGCGCGTGGTATATTAAGAGGCTAGTAAAATCTGATTTTAAAGGTACACATCTGTTACAGTTATTAACCAGTAATTTTCTCTAGCCTTAATTGTTCCTAGATCTTTTCTTACAATTGAATATTCACAATTTCAAGGGAAATTAAATATTAAAGTTAGTTTAGAAAACTTCCACTGTTTCTTTCTGTGCATGCTTGTGAATCAGCACATTTTGATTCTGACCTGTTCTAACAAACTCCTGTGTAGCTATGTATTAATGAAAAATAAAAATGTTGTCTTAGAAAGTATGGAGATAGGGCTGTACTAGACTTTGCATTTGAGCACTTTGGGCACTTAGGCTGTGATATATTCCTGTTACAGATCACTGCAAGAGACTACCTGTCTCTAGTTTTAGTCCAGAATGTGTGTTTACAACCACCCTCAACAGACTGGTGTCCTTAGGTTATGTTTCTTTACTAGTGGCCTCTTCCCACATTTGTAGTTCTGCCTCAATTTGTTATTTTTTTATTTAACCCTGTCAAGGTCAGAAGTGATGAACCAGCAAGAGGCTGTGAAGTGAATGCATTGCACACAAACAATTCTCATCACCTGCTGCTAAGTCCTCCTTTTCTCTAGTTCTATGTAGTGTTGCTGTTTCTGTCCTTTCTCATTAATGTGTGTCTGAGAGCATCTCAGCCACAGCTGTGTTTCTCTATTCTTGTCTTAAACTTGTGGTCTTTTCAGCAGTAGGTTGCTTAAATTTATCACTTGCTGCTGCAACAGCTAAGTCCAAACCTTCTTCACATCTTTTCCTGGGCTTTTCTCTTGTTTTACTGAAGAGGAACACCCTAGCCCTTGCCTATCCCTGTGCTAGGGAGTGACTATGTCATTCCCTCCAAAGGTTCAGCTCCGCACTTCCTTGTCCACTGGTCTAGCCAAGTTTCATGACTCACTTGCCTTTTTCCTTCCATCACCCACTCTCTTTTCTTTACCTCCACTCATGCATATTCCTGCTTTGACACTTGGTCTGTCCTGCTTAATCCTATTACTCGGTGCTCCTCCTTCATAGTTAACCCCATGTCTCATCCTCTGCTTGTATTGAGCTTGAAGATAAGCAGAGACTCAACAGCATGTGCTTGTTGGATGCCATTCGTCATTGTTTTGTTGTTTGGTTAGTCTCTGAGCTCCTTAGAGCAGAGCCTGTGTTTCTTCCTGTCTTTATGAAGTGATTCTTTGAACCTTACATAAATAATAATATCACATCATTAAACAGCCGTCTTTGCCACTTTTAATCTTTATTACTATCCAGTGTCCTATATTTCAAGTGATGCATCATGAGCTTGGATAGTAAGCCCTGCATTTAAAAACAAAAAACTACCTTTTCACCTTATATCTAGACATTCAGGGTTTTTTTTCTTTTAAAGAATATTTATGAGCAGCGGTGTGTAAGTACTTGGATGAATAGATAGCTGGACCTGGTTCTGCTCTAATGGTAATTTAGAAGCAGTGAAGGCAGCGAAGTCACGTTCCTTTTCCCTTCCTTCCCAGTAACAAATGCTGATGACTGATAGCTAATTCATTCCTCACCCAAGAGAGGTGAAATTCCTCCAAATGCATTTGTCTCTGCATCATAATGAATGTCATCACTCAGTTTGTCTTTCCTCACCTGCTGTATTTTCTCAGCAGTCCCACGGTACTGACTAGATGTTGGCTAAAGTACTGATCTGCATCATCAGACAATATTAAGGGTTAAGAGTTGGGTGGTATTACCGTGCAATAAATGATGTACCGTTCGCAGTCCTACTAGCTCTAAAAAAAGTAACAAAATGGCACTCTCCACATTTCAGAGTTCTCCAAGAGGGAGGAAAAATTACCCAGATTCTCCATTACCGATGCATAGACAGGAAAGAGCTGCTAAGTGAAAGCACTTTTTCTTTCCATGGAAATCTGCAGGCAGGTCATCAACATTTCCACAGGATCAAGGGCGTTTTATAAAACTTTGAAATACCAGTGTAGGATGCTCGTTCTTTGCCCAGGAGCTGGATGGGGGTCATTGACAACTGCAGGTTGTCACGCTCAAATCAGGTCATTGGCAAGGTCAAGGTCAGAGGCACCAACAAACTGGGAGACCTGGGGGGAGTTGGGAGATTTGCGGGAGGAGATGGGTCAGGCTGTAACAGGAGACCCAGACGTTTTTGATCAGTGTCACTGAAGTGCTGCATGGGCTTTGCTAGAGCTTTACATTAATCTCTGATTCTAAAATAGGCTTTTGTTGCTCTCTGCTCTTTTTGCAATTGGATGCAACATGCATTTTCTGCATTCTTCCCATGCTGCAGACCAAGAAGCTCATTTGATATTTTGAACTTCAGAATCTGCCTTCCATAGAAGCAGCCATGAATATTCATAGCAGTTGCATATGCTTTTAAGCTAGAGCTGTCCCAAAGGTGGGATGCTTTGTGTGCTGTTCTGTTGTTCTTCATATGCTGAGGTAGGTTTTGAGCCACCCCTCACACCCAGGAGAGTCTTAAATAATGGAAGTTTTTCAGTAAAGGAAAAAACCATCATAGCTTTGTGGTTGTACTGTATTGTCAGACTGTAATTTAAAAAGGAATTGGCAAACTATGTGTGTCCACCTATGGATTTGTCTAATGACTAAGACTAAATACAAATTGTCAATTGTGGAAGAGTTTTATCTCATCAAATAATTGTAATAGGACAATTCTGGCTGCATGCACACGCGTGTGATTCCCAAGTGTTTCGGAAGGAAACTTTGTGCCCATGGAAGAAGACTTTGGCTTATTAGCTGGGTTGCGGTGAGTGGAAAGTGTAGCTTTAACCGGAGAGTCTGTTGTAAGAGATTTCACTGTTGTGAATCCCCTCAGGTATTAGTGTTGTAAAGAGTGTAAAAAAGAACAGATGACAGAACGTTCCCTGTGAAAATGAATGGAGCTGGAATAAAAGCAATATGCTTTCTTTAAAAAAAAAAAAAAAAAAAAATTAATAAATTGTTTACAGTTGTGTGACTGATTCCTGGAGCTGTGAACATGCCAAAATTTGAAAATAATAGTGTTTGTGCTGAAAATTGTCTAATTCAAGTTTGTAAAAAACCGCTTCAAAAAGCAAACAAATGATATGTATGCAAGTATTGAAATAAAAGGTTTTGAAGAGTATTTTAACTTGGTGTCCCCAAGGAAAAGCAGACAGCCCCCATCAGATTGACACACTGCTTAATATTCCAAGCACATCTGTCACCAAGCACTGCAGAATTGCTGTGTTTAGGTTAAATGATCAACAGAAAACCTTTCTTCCTGTGGCTTCTTAAGTTTATTCAAAGAGAAACTGAAAAGCAGAGGGAAATCCCTTCAAGCACAATTGGAAAGAGATGGGATTTCCCTGTGTTAATTTGATGCTTTTTTGAACAAATGGAGATGTTACAAAAGAAAACTTGTTGCCTTTTTTTTAAAATGAGACATGATTATCATGGTGTGTCTAGTGATGCTTTTGAAATGTCTTTATCTAACATCTGTGCTACTCTAACGTGAGTATCTAGTGTGTAGTCTTCTAACCTGAAAAGTGTGTTAGTTCCCATCCTTCAAAATACCCGTATTCACTAGATGAACTTACTTTTTTCTCTGTTTTACCGATAGTGTGTCAAAGTGAAATACCTCTTGATACAAGTGGCATGGAGTGATGCCCAAACAGCAATTTCAGTCACAACTCTGAAATATGACAGTAAGGAAAGGGGAACAGAGAAAAGCTGAGGTTAGCATGAATACCAGATGGTACCACTCTTTTCTTAACTAGGTCCCATATGATGGACTGTATTTATTCCTCGTCTAGTTAGATGGATACACAAATTTTTAGAGCCTTAGATGGGAGGACTCTTTTAAACATTTTAATGCCGAAAGGATTTTATTCAAAATGAAAGAAAATACTAGTTCACAAAGGAGATTCCATGCATTGAGAATGGTTGAGCTTCAGATTAAACAAATTATCTTTTATTGCATCCATTTTTGAGGATTAGCTTTGTAGCTTTTTATTAAGGCCAGCTGGTCCGACATGGGTAAGAATAAGTCCTAGGCAGGCTGTGTTCACAAGCAGGAGTGTTTTACCATAAACAGGCCCAGCGGACAAGCCCTTGTATTACACAGATTATTGCAGATTACGTGACATCTTCTGGCATTTCAGATTTTCAGTTGCAAAAGGTGTAGACCTCCTACTTTGTTTTGAACGAAGCAGTGTGAAACAGCCCAGATTTGATGTTTCTGATCTTAGTGACAGTTTCAAGTGAGGTGGGAGCCGCCTCTCTTTTATCCTCTTCCAGTTGCTGTACAAAACGATATGGTTTGATACAAGCGTTTGCAATAGGAGGGAGGAGGCTACCTTGTACCAGCTGCTTCACATCTGTTCTTGTTGCATGTTTCTCTTGTTCTAGGGCGTGTTGGGCAAGCAGTAGCACTACGTGCCAAAGCCTTTGGCTTCAGTGTGATTTTCTATGACCCATACCTCTCAGATGGCATGGAGCGTGCTCTGGGACTGCAGCGGGTGAGCACTTTGCAGGACCTGCTGTTCCACAGTGACTGTGTTACCCTGCACTGCAACTTGAATGAACACAATCATCATCTTATTAACGACTTCACCATAAAACAGGTAATAATCTCTGTGGGCGCCCTCCACACCAGTGCTGGTGGCTGACACGGTGTAGCGTTCATTTATGTAAACAGGCAGATTCTCATTTGAAAGATATTTTTTTTTTCCCTTTCGCTGCTTTGAGATCAAGCAGGTTTATAACTGATTAGGAAGTAGCTGGTGGCTTATGTATTGTTGCTTTTATTGCCTTTTTTGCTCAGTAACATTGCATTTGTGGAAATAATTTGCTCTTCTTAATGTTGCTCAGGTTTAATAAAGTTCCATTAATGTAAAAATACTTTGTCTTCTAGTAGCTACTTCCTTTACCTGTGTATTTTCAGGTAGCAATACTGCCTTTCACTCTTGTTCCCCAGTTTGAATTCTTTAGATGCAATTTAAGGATTGTGACTAAATGGCTCCCTCCTGTGCTCAGTCCTGATGCTTGCAGAGCGCTTCATGGATGGATCACGTTTACAGCATTGCATGATTTGGAAAAATAATGTGTCTTGGAATTAGTACTAACCTCTCCCTAAAGTTTTAGGTAATATTAAAATAATTTCAAGATCTAGGTGTATTAACCACTCCATTATTGACTAATTCAATAGTAAGCTTTTTCATTAAATGTCTAGCTTCTGACTCCAGCCTCAGTGCAGATAACAAGAAATAGAACGTTGAGATGTAAGAATGTAGATAGTGTACAGGAAAGAAACTCCAAGATGTAATAGTTGATTTTTCTGTTCTTCATGTATGTAGTGTTTCTATGAGTTGGTAACAATGTCAGTAATATTCTTTTGCAGTAAAATCATTGCTTGGCTTCTGAGTAATAGTTTGCACCTATTACTCTTGAACTGAAGTAATTACTGATCGTGTTCCACAGTCATGTAGGACCATGGCAGATAACTGACAATATAACACACTTCTTGATCTGAGAGTTTAGGGATTTTGCAGATTCATCCCAACATAAAATCAGGGTTTGGGATTTAAGACTCTAAAAAAATTAAGAAGTGTAAAATCTCTAAGACAACGGAGCTCTGTCACCCTGCCTTGAACATTCTCTTTTGTTGTGTGCTCAGGTACATTTAATAGTTATTACGTGGTTAGATGTCTTTGCAAGCATACTTCTAGACCCAAACAGAATCACACACACTGAGTTCGGTGGGACTGTGTGGAGGCTTAGCAGTGGTCACTCATTATACAGCAGACTGTGAAACTTGGGGCAGTGTATCACAGGTAGTGTTTGAGTTGTGGTGGATAAATACAATGAGTTCTGGAGAGGGTCTTAGTGCATTAATCAGAGAAACAAACAAAACAGGTTAAAACTGCGTGATACCATCTGAAATGAAATGCATATTGTAAAATCTGTAGTGGAAGGGATATAGTAAGCATTTATCTCGCTATTTGTCATCCTTCATTATTGAAGCAAAGATTGAAATGTTAGAAAATAATTCTTGCTTTGGATAAAAGTTTGGATGAAACAGTCTGTATTGTAACAGCTGATGTGGCAGCCATAAAATTGTAACATTTTTGACTGCTTGGTTTGCGTAGAGCACATCTTCTGAATATGAATCATAAAGAGCAGAATAACTTTTTTTGGCTGCCAAATGTTAGAGTTGGCTTAAAATTTTTATAGAGCATTGTGTTTTCTCTGTTATTACGTGCTCATGGAATAACCAGTTTTTAAACATAGTACAGAGAGGTATGATGCACCTCATTTCACTGAAGTCTCACTCTAAATTTTGTTTAGAATCTGAAATTACACAACCTTAAAATGGCTTTGAAAATTTGGTGTCAGTCTTCTTTCAGTAGCTTTTCCCTTTAATTAGTCAGCATTCTGCCTAGCCTTCATGCTTGGCCTTGTAGTCCCAGAGAAGCTGAGAGAAGTGTTTCAAGCTTGTGTTCATTGAACCCATGGTAATCAAGTGCTCTTAAGAGAAGCTGAGGTCATCTTTAGTTTTGCAGACTTGAGAAGATGACGCTCCGTTTGAACGCAATATGTTTTTAAAGCAGCTGTGCAGGTTTAGTATAGGTGAATTTAACAGCTGTCATCAGTTCTAGCTGTGAAGCTCTTTCAAACTTCCACCCATTGTTAAGGGTCATCTCCAGCTGCATCCACCCTTATGGCTGATCATGAGTCACGTAATTCATTCCCACTAGAATGCAGTTACGCAGCCATGTGCTGTTTGATTTGGACTTGTCTTGGTACTGGCTTTAGAGTTCTGTAAATAGTCCTAAAATGAAAAGTCAAGCAATGCTATTAAGGTTGAACAGAAGATTTTAGCAGGGTTCACTTTAATTAAAATTTTTAAGTCCTTCAATGGGCATATAAATACACTAGGCTGTACTTAAGACTCAAATTAGCTATTTGCAAGAGCATAGAAATAGGAAGGGTGTACAAGCTCCCACGAGCCTATATGGCGTGTCTGCACACAAAGTGTGATTGTAGCTTGGGTGAGCCCTCCTGTGCTGGTTTGGATCCAGTTCTCACAGCTGACAAGTAGTGGAGATGCAGTGATGGTTCCCATCAGGAACATCTTGTTGTTAATAGATCAGCTTAAGGTCATGCCACCATTTCTTCATTGTTCTAGTTCCCAGGTTGATTACATAAAACTAAAAGAAGTATCCCTTAGTTCTGCTCCCGTAAGTGGACTTTGGTTTTGCTGTACAGACCAGTAGATGGTTCTCCTGTAAGCCCAAGAGTCTGCACATGGAGAGAGGCAGGGCCACACTAAACCTAGTGAGTACCTAGGCCAATAAAATATGGTTGTAAGGTTTTTTTTTTTCCCTTATAACCTTACTGCAAGCATATGTATGTTAATTGCTTAATATTTCCTATGATCTCATGTAAAAAAAATACTCACAGATGACTTTCGTCCAAACCTCCTTGTTCATGAATTTGGTATTTTGAGTCAGTCTTTCAGAGTAAGGATCCATTTACTTAAGCTTTAGTTTGATGTGTGGATTTCAAGTATTTGACTTGGTGTCAAAATATTGGGGTTTTCTTGTTCTTATGGTGAGAGATGGACTCAATACAAAACGAGTTTTTTATCATTCATCGTCACTATGGTTCCTGCTCTTCATATGCTTAGCTTCGTGCACAGAGGTGCTTCCGAGATCAGAAGCTGTGTTTGAGACATCTGGTAAAAGATGAAGTATTAGGGTGGCTGGAAGCAGGATGTAGTATATTTTTTTTTTTCCTGTACCATCTCACTTATTTAAGCGCTGCTTTGTTTTTCGTGTTGTGGATATATTATGGTCTAAATTCTTGTAGTTCTCCCCACACAGTGTCATCTACAATGCTAATCTGCACAATGCACAGCACAGCTTCTCTCCTGGGCACACAGCATTCTCAACCAAATTCATTTTCATGCCTTTTAATTGAATAATATACGAATTCTTTAGACCTTTATTTGGAAAGTCTCACAGGGAGGAGGAAGCTGAAGTAACAAAAATAAATAAAACATCAACCTACTGTGTTTTTGCAACTACAGGGAAAAGTGTTTGAAAATCCAAAAGCATTGATTTTTCTGAAAAATTCATGTAGGCCTTTATTTGTGTGAAAGTCAAAAACCACAAAATATGAATTTGTATAAGAATGTGCTGTAGTTTCTGTCTCATGCAATTTCACAGTGAAATAAAAAGGCATAAAATGATCTGTCACTTTCTTATGCACAGTTGTATCTTTTGATCATGTTACTGCACGATATCTGAAACGCTTCTGTTAAAAGACACTACTTACAAGAAACAAAAGGTTATTAAGTGCTGTGAAATAGCATTTTATGTTAGAAGCATCACATTTTGTGGTACTTTCCAATGGAAAGGGAAGACAACTGTTACGGGTTAAACCAGCTGAATAGCCTTTATTGTAATGGATGCTTCTTTTGAGTAAAAAAATAATGCCACAACGATTTTATTTCATTT
Source organism: Pterocles gutturalis (assembly GCF_000699245.1). Classification (NCBI taxonomy): domain Eukaryota; kingdom Metazoa; phylum Chordata; class Aves; order Pterocliformes; family Pteroclidae; genus Pterocles; species Pterocles gutturalis. Next base: position 56,520 of record NW_010143405.1, read on the forward strand.
ATTTTTATTTCATCATTCTTGTTTTTAACTTTCCCTAGATGAGACAAGGGGCTTTCCTGGTCAACACAGCTCGAGGTGGGTTAGTAGACGAAAAAGCACTTGCACAGGCCCTGAAGGAAGGAAGGATACGAGGGGCAGCCTTAGATGTACATGAGTCAGAACCATTCAGGTGCTTTTCCTTTTCTTTTCTTTTTATTTTGTTCACTTTCTTATTTTTAAGTCTTAGTGCATGATACAATCAACAGCAACAAGTAAACTGAGTTTTCCCTTCATTTGGTAGATGAATACTCCTTAGTAAAGCAACATGAATCTGTGCAGCACTGGACTAATGCAAATGTAGATGGAGCTTGTGTGTGTGGTCCAAAGTGAAAAAAAAGTGATATCCAAGATTTAATTCCTCAAAAAAAAAAAAAAAAGTGTCCAATGAGTTTATTTAGCAGAAATAGCAGACTTGGGTTCAGATCCTGGGCATGGCTTGGTGTCGTGGCTTTGAGGGGAGCTTTCCTTTGTCATTGGTGCAACTCTGGAGGCAACTAGTGTTGATGTCTGAACAGACTCTTTCAGAAGGCAAAAAGTTGATTTGATGTGAGAAATAACTACTTTCTGACACTTTTCTGGAGGAAAAGACATGCTTTTGTCCAGTTCGCCTCTGCAGGAAAGCCATAAGTGTAACAGGTTGCAAAAAAAGATGAGGAAGGTGGTCAGAGTGCAGGTTTTGTTTTGGTTTACCCTTTTTCAGGGAAGCAGTAACTGTTGTCATTAGTAGAGCTGGCAGCACAAGCCTTAGTTTTTGAATGACGCTGAGAAGCCCAGCATTTTAGGCAGAAATGTAACGCTCCCCACAGTGGCATCAGCACTCGTAATCAGAAACCGAGCCTATTTTATGTCCTTGAGGCTTGGGCCTGACTTAGAATTGTGAGAATAGATGCTGCAACTTAGTGCTTGTATGTGACAAGCCCTTTTCCGTTGTTCAGTCTGGGCAGGGAGAAATGTTCACTTTAACTGGAACAATCCACATAAGTTCTGGAAGAGGAACAGCTTCGGGACTTCAGGACAGGTTTTTAAGACTGGAGAGACGACAGTCTCTCTTGTATCAGCTTGAGGGGGGAAGTAGAAGCTTAAAAAAATAGAATAGGATCCTTTTAGGTAGAATTTTTATATCTACTGAGGCACAATGCCACATCACAAATATTTAATTTTATTTATGCATACCCTGCATTCATTTGCTTCTAAATGTAGTCATTACAATGCAGTAGTGCTGTGCAAAGCCAGAGTCTAACAGCTCAGGGGACTTTCAGCTACATACATTCTTCCCAATTCAGATCTCAGATCTGCACAAGCAGACCGTTGCACCTCTAGGAAGCCCCATTTACTGCATAGAGATGCCATCTGCAGAGATTCAGTTGCAGGATTACAGCCACAATTTCCTTTGGCTTCAGTGCTGCATGTCTATCTGATCGCAGCATGCAACTCTTTATGCAAGAGTTTTGCCAGATATTCTGATGTGTATTGAACTACAGATGAAATATGTCATTTTATGAATTATGACAAACTCTGAAAGCACGCTTTTGTCTTAAAATATTTGTTTTCCTGTTGTTACAATTGGCTGTAAGATTATTAAAACTGGAAATAAATAGGAGGAACAAGTTTCCGTTATTTCCAGTTTCTTTACTCGGTATCTGTGATAGCACTTCTACACAGATTTATTGCTTTCCCTGAAAATCAATCTGTAAAGTAAATTTCCTTCTTTCTGTGGAGTTTCTATAAAGGAACAGGAAAGAAAAAATAGTTTAAAAAAGTTGAGGCTGCTGATGGACACACTTCTTACTTGGAAATAATTGTAAGATTTTTTTCTTTAAGTGACTAAATGTCACATTGACAGTGACTCTTGAGAAAACAGAGCTTTCTTGACTAGTGCAGTAAAAGTAAAAATGTGATGAAATGGACAGATGGAATGGCATCCTGAATTGATTTGGGTCTTGCTTTATGCATTTCTGCAGCAGAACTGGAGTAGCAGTGGCTGTAGTTACCAGTAAGTGCATTGGACAGAAGCTAATGTTAATGTTGCACCTATACTTAGGTTCTGCCCTTTGAGTCTATGTGAGGTGATTATTGCTTATTTGTACCATGAACAGTGTATTAAATTAACTGACAGAATTAAAAACAAACCCAGCAAGGAATAGAAGTGCAATTCTTTTTTGTTGTAGAAATTAATCTGTTTATCTGGATCACCCCCCTTCTCCCCTTCCTCCTTCCCCTCCCCCCTTCAATATTTTTGGTGATTTGATCTTGTTTTAAATCTTCATTTAGCTTTAGTCAGGGCCCCTTGAAGGATGCACCAAACCTGATCTGTACGCCACATGCAGCTTGGTATAGTGAACAAGCCTCAATTGAGATGCGGGAGGAAGCAGCACGAGAGATCCGAAGGGCGATCACAGGTACTAACTCACCTTGTTAGCTCCTTCACTGCATATTTCTTTTTAATAAAATTTTTCATTCTTCAGTCTTGAAAGATGCTGAAAAGAACCAGCCTTTAGGTTTTGTTTAACCACTTCTAATACAGAAACAAAGAAATACCCACTAAATCTGTTCTCAGAACTGGAGCAGATCATTTTGGAGGTCCATTGCAGTTACAGAGAAGGCAGGCACTGCGAAATAAGTACTTTGTCCTTATAACAGAAATGTACTTATATGTAAAAATTGTTACTTTCTTTTTTTGCTTGTCTACATTACCCATTTGGTGGGTTGGACTGCAAGTCATCCAGATATTGCTGCTATCTTTCATAGGTTTTCCTAGATGCCCCCTTATACTTGTCATGAGGAGAGAGGCCACTCTTGGTCGGGGAGTGTAGTGATAGAACGAGGGAAAGGGTTTTAAGCTGAGAGAGGGGAGATTTAGATTAGATATTAGGAAGAAATTCTTTACCATCAGGGTTGTAAGACAGTGGACCAGGCTGCCCAGAGAAGCTGTGGATGCCCCATCCCTGGAGGGGTTCAAGGCCAGGCTGGTTGAGGCTTTGAGCAACCTGGGCTAGTGGGAGGTGTCCCTGCCCATGGAGTTGGAGCTCAGTGATCTTGAAGGTCCCTTCCAACCCAAGCCATTTTATGATTCCGTGATTCTTTTCTCTTTGGTTCCTTTGTATTTTCTAAAGTACATCCAAATTGTCTTAGAGGACAGTCTGGAATTTCAGTGTCTTTGAGGCTGTAACATTCAGAGTTAAAGCATCTAGAGCTTCATGCTGTTCCTAGTAGTGCTCACATCTCAACAACTCATTGTCTGCATCAAAACAGAGTTTTCAGTATTCTGTTGGGAGAATACTGTATTTTAGATGTTCCTGTCTTTAAAGCATTGCTAAAGAACTCTGGCATTTTGAAGAGCAAAGTCTCTTTGTTATATAACTACCATGTAATTATAAACTGTTCACATAAGAGAAAACAGTTATGTCTTGAACATGCACTGCTAATGAGTAAAATGAGAAGAGTGAGCCATTTGGCATTGGTTTGAATCCCTTGTAGCCTAAATAAAAGGAAGGATTTTCATACTGGAAAATGATTCATTAAGCACTAATGTTCTCTTTTTAGTAGGACTTTGCTGTTTCCCCCCCGGCGATATAGACTGAATGCTCTGCAGACATGAAGGGCCATCTGTGTCACCTTGAGAGTAGTTCAGTGCCAGCACATTGCTCTGCCGTACAAAAAGCACTAGCAGTAGCCTGTCCTAGAGACGCTGGGCAACGTAGTTTCATTTATAGTCTGTGCAGAAAGAGGATTCTCCTCTAGATGGTGATTAAAGGTGCCTTTTAACTCCTGATCTGAATTGCCCTTTCCAGGATTATTTCTCTCTGTTTTAGAGGTAACCTGAAGAGTCCCTTGGCTGGAAATGGTCCCTGTGCTTATACTCCAGGAGAACTCTAATAGTACATTCATTAAGTTGTTGTGCAACTATTACCTGCTCCCAAATAGCTCTGGGAGCGATTGCGCAAACCAGCATACGATACCTGTTTGAGTGATGATTGATGTGCAAGTAAGCGTTGGTAGGCTAAGATCTGAAAACTGAATAAGAGTCAAATATGCAGAGCTAGGCTTATGTTAAATATTGTGCAATAGCCCAAACATATGTGCCTAGGAAGACAGACCGATATTTTCTTCAAGTTTGTGATTGTGCTATCAGCAATCTAAATAATTGATTTGTCTTGAAGCTGTCAGCACTTCAGTGTTTGCACATGGTTTGTAGTAAGATCAAACTGAGGCCAACAGTAGGGAGGTGAGAATGACATTCAATTGCAGTGAAACAAATGCAGGAAAGATACAGGAAGTGTGGGATAAAGCTGGGTATGTGAAAGCCACAGAGGAGAAAGGGTGTAGAGAGAGAAACTAATTGGAAAAAGGTTTACAATGAAGGAATGCATCTGACAATAGAGAAGTTAAGTTGTTCTGCTGTTCCAGAAAACAGCATTCTGCTGTATGAAATAAAAATAATGAGCAAAGATGAAATATTGAATATATTTTTGAACATCAAAACATTAGCAATATTACATAAGGAAGACTGCTGAAAACAGTAATGGAAGAAATGAGAAGGCAGGTGTGGCGAGTGAAAGGATAATTATGAAATAAGTTTAACATAAATAAATACTCTTTTGTAAGAGTAAACTAGTAGAACATGCCTACAGAGGCTAGCAAATACTTATAACTGTTTTTAACATAGATACATTGAGAGCATAAGGCACATAATTTTTTATTTCCTTTCCCTCCCTTCGTCCTAGGTCGTATTCCAGACAGTCTGAAAAACTGTGTTAACAAAGATCATTTGACCGCAGCTACACATTGGGCCAGCATGGATCCCGCAGTTGTTCATCCAGAGCTTAATGGTGCTGCATACAGGTAAGCCTGCTGCAGGTGTAAAAGAAATACCTTCCTAATTCAGAGGTAAGTATTCCAGAATAAATGAAAGACCTTCCTATTAATAAATGAAGCGGGTTTGGATTAGGCCCCAGCTATATTGTTTTCATAATTGTTGTGTTCAGGAGCATGATCTTGTTTTGCTAGTTGAAGTCAGTCACGAGGTGCATAAGTTAATTTCTTTTTCTTATCTTTTTTATGTGGTTAGTAATAACTGAACAATATACAGTTTTTTGTATATTCCAGTAAAACGATTCTGGTCATTGCAGTCAGTGCAGTGGAGGTTTGTGTGTACCTTTTGCTGAAGGTGGGGATAGAGCAGTAGGTTACAGAAAGACTTGCAGTAATAAACTCTTGTTACTTGGTTTTGTGGCTTCCAGACACACGAGAAAACAAATAAATCAGTAGTGAATGCAGTGGAATAGCCTGTGGTGATTATGAAAATATGTTTTAAATAGTGTTTTCTAAATTATATGTTTAATTTTTAAGCAAAAGCATTTGAGAGACTTGATCTATGTATTCTCAATCAACTGTAAGAACAGCTCTTAATAATTAATAGAAAGGGTCGATTCTTTTACATCTAATATGTACGTTCCTTAGTTACTTTGTTTGCTTGAGAGTCTTTCTCTGTTGTTTTATTCCCAGCAGCTGTTCTAGCAGCAGATTTTTCCTAGTAGCCAGTTTCACACAATTACTATTTGTGAAACACATGTGCAATTTTTTTATCTCCCAGTATGGTATTTACTCATAAGTAGGATGAAAGTGGCTGAGAAAGCTACAAACAACTGCTTCCCTCAATGCCTTGAGTGAAGGGACAGTGTGGTCTTCTCATTATTTTTTTTACCTCTTTATACTAATCTTTCTGCTGTCCTCCTTCATACATCTTCCTTACCTTTGTCTTTCTAGAGGAGAGCTACCCCATACTTTTAATATATAGGGGATTTTTTTGTATATGAGTTTCCCCGTATGAGAACCCAGCTGTACAGTCTCATCAGAAAGTGATGGACAGATGACACAGAGGAGCATCACCCCCCTCTGTCATACTCTTCTTACCAGTAGCAATAAGTGCACCAAAGGAAAAGAGTAACTTTGATTTGATCAACATGCGTAATATCTCACATCACGTCAGGATGTGTATTTTTGTAAAAAGTAGCCGTAGCCCTGAATATCTGAAGAAGGGTGGTTTTATTTGCTTAAATGGAAAGTTGAAGCACATGTGTTCTCTTCCACACAGTGTGTGGTTTCGTTGACTTCAGTTTGGAGTACTCAGGGTTAGCTGAACGCGGTTGAGGCGTAGAGGCAGGTGTTGCTGAGTGGGGGGTGAGAACTCCAACCCTGTCATGGCAGTTAGGAACAGGGTTGCGTGCCCAAATAAAATGCAGTTGTTTGCTCTCATTTTGGGGGTCACAAGTCCAGTAGAAGCAGGCTTCACGGCTAGAAATGGATTTTAACTTAGGAATGTTTTAGGAGTTAATGATTTACAAGATAAAGACCATATGTATTTAATTTAAGCGGGATAAGCACAGAACTGAATGCCTTTTTTTAGACATTGTTTCAATCCGTTTTTTCAATGAAGAAAATAATAAATAAATTCTGACTTCACAATTATTTGCAAATGCAAAACAAAACTCAGTTCGGGAATTTTGAGGAAGGAGTTAAGAGTAATAGAACAAATATTAAAAGCTGCTTTTTGGAGGGGTGATAGAATAGTGTTTGAATGTGGGCAAAGGCAGATATTATTTTGTGCAGTATAAAATATGTGGAACGTGAAGCTCAGGCTTTATGAAGAAATTGGTTTCAGTAGCAGTATTTCCTGATGCTTAATTCCTACCTGGATTAAGTACAGAATTTGAATTGATTGTTCAAAACAATTTTTTCTGTCTTCTCTTTGCAATCCAGGATTACATTCAACTAGCTGAGTTCTGGAGTCTGTCACAGGCAGTATGATGTTTCAGATGTGCTAATAACTGTATCATAGCCATGTAATTGCATTAGAAGATAAGAGCTGGGATAATAATTTATATGTTAAAAAATGCAAATAGCTCTTTCGGTGAACTAAAGCTAATGAGGCTATTTCATTCTGGATATACCATTTACTTGTATTTTGATGTAGGACAGAACTCTTAAATTATCAGATATTATCTCAAGCAGAGAACATCGAGCATTAATCAGCAGAGTATAATCTAGATTTTCTGAATATCAGCGTGGTCTGTGGAGAACAAAACCATTTACTATGTGAAATGCAAGATGCTCTGTCAACACAAAAGGTCAAGCAAACGGGACCTATCCCATGAGTAAAGATTAACAATATTCCTGGGAAGGAACTGTTTGTAATAGTCTTGGCGAAGCAGCATAATAAACCCTGCTTTTGTGTTATTACTGTGTATTTGTTACTGAGCTGCCTGTTAAATAACCCCTGCCATTTCCTCTGCCACAGAGCATGCAGGTTATGGGCAAAGTGAAATTTGGCAGCCAGTAAACCATGATTGTGCAATTTAGAGACATGTTGACATATCTCTCTGCCTTCTCACAGGTAGAAGATGAGAATATCTAGGTACTGAAGAGGTACTTGGACAAGAATAGTTAGATGTTGGTAACTGAGGAGTTGTTTCATGTGCAGATATTTCACTGGTGATTTTCAGACTCTGTAAGATAACAGCATGCACTTAAATTTTTCATCTCTTTTGGGACATGCTCAGTTTCTTGAACAGAGCTTAACATAGTGAGTTCAAGGTGCTTCTGTAGTTTAAAGAATACAGGAGATTAACATAGGAATTGGAGTTACCTTTCAGTTGTAATTAAGAGGGCTACTGTAATTTTCCTTATAAATTGAGACTGTATGGGGGAAGGGAAATGAAGAATATAAAGTAGTAGAGTAGGTGTAACGAATCTCTTGCTTCTGTTTTCACAAAAAATTAATTCAGTGGAAATTTTACCTCTTATTGCTACCAGGGGAGGAAGATCGGGAGTAACTTTATGAAGCACTGGAGGGAATGTATTTGCTGGTTAAGAATAGAAAAGCAATAAATAGCAACATAAGGGGAGGTTGAGTAGGATAGAAATGCCCACGTGTAGAGGCTGTTGAGTTCATACATCCTCCTTTCAGAGATACGATTTAAACACTGATGATTGAATTTAAAAGGGGCAAAAATTATGAAAAGGACATGGCAAAATAGGGTTAGGTTAGTTGTCAAGCAAAATACGGTTTCTGTAGAGAGGGGTATGCTGTCTGTATTTTGTCTACTACTACTGTGTAGCTTCAGGGCAAGAAAAACTATTGTAGAGCTTTTGGAGGTTACTGAAAGTCTGTGGGAAGCCTGTGTCTGAGGAGGGGGGATGGCAGGTAAAATCCCAGTTACTATAGCTTGGTGTCCAAGGGGAATATTTTTTATATACAGAAGGAATATTTGGAACCATGGAGAATTACAGATGTGTAGTTCAAAGGGCTTACAGTGCTCATAAGGTGACTGTTAATGCTCCTGATCCAGCACTGTCCGTTTTCACAAGCAGAGGCTCTGGCTTTTCTTCCAGAGGGAAACATAGTTGTAGAATTGGCTCTTCTTGATTCTCCCAGCTCTGGTGTGTTGATGCTGAAATAATTGCTGTGTTGGGCTTCTAAGTGGAAGTTTTTGTCATTTCAAGTTGTTTTTTTTACAAAGCACCTCAAGTAACAGATAAGCTGTTCTAGAATTTAATCTGAATAAATAAAACAATACCCAGTCTGACAGTTTCCATAGGAATTGAAGCAAATTTGATTAATAAGATTCAAATTGAGGTACTGAAACAAGCAACTAATTCCATTAGTAACTGCAAATTAATTCTAAGGATCCTCTCTGGAGAAGGAATTAGCATAGGAAGCCCTGTAAGTATGTGTCCAATTGGGAACAAAGTTCTCTGGCCTACGGGTGGTGGGATCTTTGACATACTGGTCATCCATCCCAGGTTACAGTCAGTGATCTGCAGGAACCTTTCCCAGTAGGACCAGGCCAGTGTGGATGTGCTTTCATCCAGCTTGTTTCATCCTCTGAGTTTTCCATAAGTTCTGCACTAATTTTCTGTCAGTTCGAGGGAACGTAGGATGAGCTACGCAAACATGCATTCTTTAGAAAAGATGCTGCTGAAATGGGGAGAAATTCCGTGATGCATTCAGCGTTGGAACTCTGATGAGGAGAAGATCAACAGCAGAACAATGTGACGTTTGAAAAAGCTCAACTAGACTACAATCGCCTTTTCTTCCATTTAATTCAAAGCAAGTACTCAGGTAGCAAATGCCCCAGTGAGTAAGCGGTAGGTTTGTGTGTTTAGGCTTTAAAGTGGGTAACGCTTTCGCAAGGATGCTTCTTGATGAGCAGAATAGAGCAGGATAGGAGGAGGGATGAGTGTGCAGCATTATGATGGGGGGAGCAAAGGGGCAGTGTACGTGGCCAGCCTGAGATAACTTGCAAATTGGGTACTTGGCTAAAAAGAAAACTTATTTTCATTAAAACTATTCATGTGTACCCATTGTTTATGTACAGCACTGTGAAATACCAGTGTTCGTCTGAACTTAGGGACTGGAACAGTACATTTACAAAATTTTTTTAAGCCTGATAATATCGGAGTCGTCATAAAATCAAGCTGAGTCAGAGGGTGACTTTTTGTTGGAATTTGTAAAATATTTAGGCCTCAGTATTCATCCAGGAGGGGTAACAAATCTTTAAAACCATCCATAGGATTTTGGTTTTGCATCTCTGTTTCTTGCACTCTCCTTAAAGCACTTTCCCTGTGTAAGCAGTACTGGTTCTCTTTCGAACAAGTACAGTGGCAAGTTTGATGCTGAAAAAGTTACTTGGGTGTAATAGGCTTGAATTTGTCATCTGAAGAGTGTGTGGGTATGCTCCATCTTCTGGGGGCTATCAGAAAGGTATGACTGCAAGATTAGCTTAAAGACATGTTTTTTCAAACCACAACAATGACATTTTAAAATTTCTACATGAGAATGAAAGAGAAAAAAAAAAAATCCACAAAGGTCAACTTGAGGAAAAGTCCTGGAGGACAGAGAGGTGTTGCACAGACGTAGCCTGAGTTACTTCTTGTTGAGGTGTACTTTGAGAGGAGCAATACTTCCAGGTTGTTTCAGTTGCTGTGCTGTCAGTCATGCTATTAAATCTGATAGCTGAAGAAACAATCTAGCAAAACTTTATTTCTCATTTGTGTAAAATACAGTATCTTTTGTTTTACTTAGCAGCATCGCATATGGTGACTCATCCGGAGCTTAACCAACTTTCTGATGGGTTTGAAAACAAAAGAAGCATCTCTGTAGCTCTAGAAGGAGGCAAGGTGGACTTCATGTCAGTCATCTCTTGGTTTTAATGGATGCTCTTGTTCTATTCTCTCAGCAGGTATCCCCCAGGCGTTGTAAGCGTGGCTTCAACTGGCATACCTGCAGCAGTAGAAGGAATAGTCCCCAACCCCATGTCTTTATCACACGGCCTCCCTGCTGTAGCCCACCCGCCCCATGCTCCTTCCCCCGGCCAAACTGTCAAACCAGAAGCTGATAGAGACCACCCAAGCGACCAATTGTAGCCTACGAAAACAGCATTCCCATCATCGGCGATTTCAACTTCAGCGTGTGGAAAACAAACAAACAAAACCCTGGATTTTGATTTAAGGCAAAACCATGAACTTACAGGAGGAGACGATTATTGTTTTAGAAACTGGTCCAATATACAGTATAAAAGGAAAAGGTGGGAGACAAAAAGAAGATTTGGAAAGATTTTTTTCCTCCGTATAAATTGTAGTTTGTCCCTGTCCAGTGGACTGATTCACTGTTTCTGTGTCCTATGGGTTCTTTGTTAAGCAAAAGAAGTTAGTAGTTAATTATATCATGAATGTACTTGTCTGTGTACAGTTTTTAGAACATTAAAAAGGGTTTGTTTGCTTAGCTGTCAACAAGGAAAAACATAAGGGAGGCATTCAACAAACCAATTTTGAGATTAACAATCCTTTCTTTTATATTTTAAAACATGCCCAAAAGTGAGGCAGTTGGCAAACTTCTCAGGACAATGAATTTTTCCCATTTTTCTTTCTACGCCACACAGTGCATTGTTTTTTCTACCTGCTTGTCTTATTTTTTAGAATAATTTAGTAAACAAAAGAAAAACAGTTTCTCCTAATTTTGGCATGAATTCCCTTATTTCAAAATGAAGACAACCTTGCAAAGAGATTTTGAGGAAAAATAAAGGTTTTGTATAAACGAGCATTGTGCTTTTTGTCACCAGTTAAAGTATATATTATTGGTGGTATGCGAAAAAGGCACTAGACTACTGAAAAGTAGCAGCATTTCATTGCCTACATTGATTCCTTCCTGGTAATGTAGTAGGCTAGCAATATTTTTTGGTTAAAATCATGTTTGTGACTGTAACCATTTGTATGAATTATTTTAAAGAAATAAAAATCCCAGACAAATGTCATACGTGTAAAAATTTTTCTTTCTAGTAACTGTTTATTCAACTTTTATTAGGTTTCTTAGCTGTAATTTTTAAACAGACGCTGTCAAGTATTTCATTTCTAGCTTTACTTTGCTCTCTGTTGTTTGTAATACTGTCTTGGAAGCTTGAAAAATAAAAAAAAAAAAATTCTTTCCATACCATTTTTCCCTTTACATTTCGTAAATGTTGATCTTTTTTCCTGTGTTTCTAATGGAGTTTGAAATTAAGATGGATTTTGATTTGTACACCGGCATCATCAGCTGCAATATGGTAACAGCATTTATGCCACCACTGTGGACAGAGCAGAGGAGGTACAACAGCAACACAACAATAATAATAATAAATGTCTTTTGCCGAAGTCCAACATGAGAAGTGTCCATTGTTTTATTTGCTTTTGTGATGATAGAAGAGTGCAGCAGGATGTAATTGTATTTGCTGTATTAAAGGAGTTTGTTTCTTTGAACACAGGCAGAAGTGTTTTCAAGGCAGGCTGGATTTCAGCTGGAAGCAGTTTTGACCTTTCCTGTGCTCCTGGATAAGATGTCCTTCATCCCTACGCAGTTTAAAAAGGCAAGAAAAAAGTTTAGCTGCTGGAGAAGAAAATCCAGGATGGGCAAAAGTGAACCTGGACGTAAACCTTCTCGGCGGTCTCTTATTTGTTCACTATTAATCTGAGCTAGTAATTGTGCACCCAAGGTTAGTGAGCTGTTTTTATGGGATCTATGGAAAGTTACTCTCCCCCTTCCTGAATTCTGCAGAGCAGCCTCCACTCCTGTTGGAAAAATGTTAGGAGACTGCAAGTCAAGAGAGACTGAAACTTGCAGGTCTGTACCCAAGGATCACTATGTAAAGGGGAATTTTGTCTCCATGGAGGAGTGGAAAGTTTTTGCCTTGAACATAAAGAGTCAAGAATGTAATCCATTACAATTTATTTGATGGTAAAACCATTCCCATTCCCTCCATGAAACAAAACAGAGAACAGCACTAAACCTGCCAGTTATCCCAGGAAAGACACTTCCAACAGCTTTGTGGCCAAGAAAACCAAATGCTGTCTGCTGCAGTTGAGGTAGGATTTAATATTTCATTGGTAATTCATGTTTTTAGATGCTTCTTTGTCAGGCTAAAGATACTTCTTTAACATATGTAAAACAAACATTTAACATCTGGCGGCAAAGAATCACCGACAGTCTCATTTGCAACCAAATTTCCCGAGGAAAACCAAGATGGTGTTTTGTTTTTTTTTTTTTTCCCTTCTCTTGCATCAGTTTGGATGCGATGTATGTAAGTAAGCTTTGTTTCCAGTGAATCAATAAATTGATGAACTAGACGTGAAGGCACCAGGATTTACTGCATGCGCTTCTCGGGCTTGGTTCTGAACCTTGCTGTCCTTCAGCTGCAGGTTTTTGAGCTGCTACCTGTGCTTGCTCAGGCACAGCTTTTTCAAGATTTGAGCTTGAAATACTGTACTGATGGGTGCGATAGGGCATTGCTGTTGTAGTGGGAACACGTTCAATATTTTTGTCCTAGTGCTTGAAATATATCTGTCCTTCTGACTGCTGGAGAGTAAGCCAGTTTCCTGCTTCTATTGGAGCAGAAAGGAAAAAGGCAGTGATGGGTACTGACTTCTGGGTTTTGGTCTCAAAAGCTGAATTAAATTTTTTTTTAAAAAAAAAGCTTGGATTAAATGACTAATTGTACCATAATAAACAAACGCTGCTATGCCAGACTAACCGTAAATCTTCTATGACTGCTTTTGTTGGTTAGTGGAAATATGATTAGATTTCCTCCGTCTGGTAAAGGATGTGCTAAATAAAGTTTAGACAGAAGAAGATGCAATTAGTGGGAAAATATGAAGTGGGGAAGGCAACAGCAGCGGAGGGCCACAGCTGCCCTGAGGCAATGTTGAAAGGTGGAAGAGGAGGTAATCAAAGTGCCTGCCTCAATAGTCAGGATTTTTTTGGGTGGTGTTATTTGAATTAAGGATCTTGGCCAAGAAGGAGGCCAACTGCTGAAACTGCTCCTGGCTCAAAGATTGTCGGCATCACCCGTGTGCAGGAGGCTCTGGAGCCCACACAGGAGTTTGATGGTATCAGGCGATGGGCTGTTGGAAGCAGAGAGAGACCAGTTGTGCAAATGAAAAGTCAAGTACTTGCAAGTCAAAACAAAAACTTGTCAGAAAAAAGAGCCATAAGCCATTTCGCGTGGTCGGAGTGATTGATTGATTGCTGTGGTGGGGCAGCTGTGGAAAAGAGGAGTTTGATGGCAGATGTGTCTGGCACAGTGTTATCGGTAGGGATGAGAATGGATCAGAGATCCTACACGGGACCTGGAGCGTTTGGTGTGTAGCTTTGGTCGTGCATTTTCAAAAGGGTGAGCTCGAGCTGAAGTCAGCAAAGACCAGCTCTCAAAACGAATAAAGATGTGAAGGGTTTGTCATGTGAGAGGAAATTAGAGTAACTTGGGGTTTTCAGCTTGAAGTGAAGGCTGAGGTGGGGTGATGACTGTAAGTAGTAAATGCTGAGGAGGAAGGAGAAATGTTACAGAAATGCTTTAGCATGAACAGGCATCAATGGGGGTTAGGAAAAGATCTTTGGCAGCAGGGAGGTCCTGGGACAGGCTTCCTGTTGGGGTGACTGCGAGTCAGTCCTGGAGTCCCTGCAGTTTGGATTGGGGTTCTTGTTTTGATTTCAGTTTGGGGGATTTGTTTGTGGGTTTTTTTCATAACGTGGTTTTTACAATCCAGAATGTGAGAACGCTGTTCAAAGGTCGTACAAGGTTATTGCCAAACCAACGAGAGGCCTTTTCCATGCGGCGTAAAACACTTCTGCTTCCTTTATAACAAGCCTCAAGGCTTTTTCCTCTAGTATGTTTTTTTTGAGAAAATGCCCTATTATTTTCTTGTCCAGCCTTCCACCTCAGATGATTAAGGCTGGCTTTCCAAATGACTGTGACTGCTGTAGGCTGGCTGTTACCAGCTTACTCCTTGTCTCAGACCGAAGACTTTTCTTCTCCTCTTCTTTAATCTCAGTCTGTGCTTCAATAATGTCACTTGTTCTGTTTGAAGGAGAAGGCAGCACTGCCAGCATTGCCTTTATTCAGTTCACGCCAACCTTTCTACCTTTTGTAAATTGAAAAAAAAACAAAAAAAACCCAAACCTGAAAAAAAAAAGCAGTCATCGATTTCAAGGGCAGAGAGTAATGTTAGATCATTTTATCTGATGACTTAGTAAAGCTGTTAAATGTAATATGCTTCTTCATTAAACCTGATCCTGTGTTTTCACTTAAGTAAACCTTTCAGAAAGATTTCTAGTCTTTATATTAAAATGTCAAGTGATGGGGTTTTTGCCCTGAGAGTTTGTTTAAGTGGGGGGTAACTGTCACTGGAATTTTTAAACTGCTTTATTTAGTTTGGCTTTCCTTGTCTGTAAATTCCAGTTATTGCTTCATAAGAAGGACACGGACCTGTTGGAGGGGGTCCAGAGGAGACCATGAAGATGAGAGGGCTGGAGCACCTCCCATACAAGGACAGGCTGAGAGATTTGGGGTTGTTCAGCCTGGAGAAGAGAAGGCTCCAGGGAGACCTTAGAGCAGCTTCCAGTGCTGAAAGGGGGGCTGCAGGAGAGATGGGGAGGGACTCTTGATCAGGAGGTATAGGGATAAGACAAGGGGTAAAAGTTTTAAGCTGAAAGAGGGGAGGATTTAGATGAGATATTAGGAAGAAATGTTTTCCTGTGCGGGTGGTGAGGCAGTGGCCCAGGTTGCCCAGAGAAGCTGTGGATGCCCCATCCCTGGAGGGGTTCAAGGCCAGGCTGGATGAGGCTTTGGGCAACCTGGGCTAGTGGGAGGTGTCCCTGCCCATGGCAGGGGGGTTGGAACTGGCTGATCTTGAAGGTCCCTTCCAACCCAAACCATTCTATGAGTCTAAGTATTTGGATTTAGTGAGTGTGTTAATTTGCCTTTGTACTGAGGTCAGTGACACATCTTCCAGGAAAACCAAAGGTTGTTATTCATCTGTTTTCTTTCCCAGTTTCTTTCATTACACTGTACATCCTTTCCTTTGTGGCGCTGTATTTTTGTCCTTTTGAATGACATAGTCCGTTATGGTTGTCTTCTGCAGATGATTTCTGATCTTCTTTGAGACTTTCAGCTGCTGTCCTCTTGCCTCCACTAAGTTTCCAGTTTCCTTGGTAAACTGTTTTCCTGCAAGGTCACAAGTGCTTGAAGAACTTCATTAATCCTTTTCTCAATCTTCAAATTGCATTTGCTGAGGTAGCACCTCATTAGTGGCAAAAGCTCCACGTTGAGTAGATGCTCTATGCCGTGGTCACGCTCTCATAGTCTGTACCCGCTGTGTATCTGCCTCTTGCAGGATGGACGTTATCTGGGTCTCGTACCTCATATCGGGCTGTTTGTCGCTCAGCATCTACCTGCTGTCCTTCTTCTTTGTTTACTTATAGTGTTCAAGGGACCTGGAACATTACTTTTAGATTTCTTCCCTTTTTTCAGAAGAAGTATCCTTTGATCAGTTCTACTTTTCGTCTCTGAGTTCCAGCCCAACACAGACCAGTTGTTTTTCAGCTCTCTCCTTCTCTGATCTCCATGCATGCTGCCTCCCTAAACCCTTACCCAATATTCTATTTTTTATGTCCGCTTTTGGCCTTGGGATCTCCCAGTTGGTCTTTTTTTTACGCAGTTCCTTATCTGGAGTTTCCTTCCTACATGTTCTATACTACAGAAAAAGTTATGGTTCTTCACATCTAGTCTCAGCACTTTTCAGTGCCGTTACATTTCTGCTCAGAGCTATAATGGAGTGTTTTCTTAAAGGGTTGTTGTTTGTTTTCAGGGGGACATTGTGACACTGTGTCAAGGCTGCCATAAACAGACTAAGTATGTCCTTGGGATGGTTAGAGGCATTTGAGACATTTCCAAAACGATGTAGATCATTCTCTGAGCATGCCAGCCCATCAAAGACATTTGTTACTTGCACAGTCTTCAATTACTTGTCTATCCCCCTTCTTTCATCTGCTGCCTGAAAAAGATAAGCGGTTGCTGGTTGGAAGCGCTGATGAGCTGCTCAAGAAATAAAGGAAGTTTTTAAAAAAAAATACATTTAAATGCTTGAATATGTTTTGAGTTGCAAAGATTTAAAGTAATAAAAAGGAACATAATTATTAGCTGAAATTGCCACAAGAGCCTTTTTACATATCAAATTTGGTGTATTATGAGGTAGAAAATTATGTGCCAATGTGACAGAGCTGTTTCTTCTTCTCTACTGTGAAAACCTCCTCCTTGTGTAGTCTGAGAAAAGCTTATGGAGCTGGTCCTCCCTGGGTGAACCCTCGAAGTCAGGGCAGCAAATCGACAGCTAAAAATACGTCTCCTGAGGAGCTGATGTCTCAGACCTGGATTTCCAAACCACTCCAGCCATTTCCACAATGTCCCACCTGATGCAATGGGTTGAATTCTCAGGCCAGTTGCCTCCAACACAGCTGCTGGCTTCACAGCGGATTCCCCTTCCCGGGAACTCGGGAGGCAGCAGCACTTGCTCTGCGGCACACCTAGACGCATCAGAGTAAACCCCATTGACATCTCCATTGCTGTTTATTAGGGTTTTGGTTAAGCCCTTGTGTAAAGTTAAGTCGAGGCAAGTTAAGTGCTGTATTTAACTGTTCTTGAACCACAACAGACAGAGAAGCTGCTTCTGGTGCTTTCCAGTAACATATCTGCTGTTACCAGCACCAGTAGTTTTCGTGTTAAAATGGAGTCAGGGGACTTCCAGCTTCTTTTTGCTCTGGGTTTCCAGTCATTTGGCTGTTTGCTTGCCCAAGTTTTTTGAAGGCCTGGTGTGTGTGAAATGGGTTCATCATGTTATGAAGTTATGGTGATAGATTTATTTTTATCTCTTAAGCTACAGCCATTTGTAATTAGCTCCAAAGCCATCGCTTTCCATTCCAAGCATGAAGTGGGAAGCTTGTCCTTTGAAACAAATTGCTGAAAGTGGGGGTTGTCACTAATTCATATTCTGAGCAGCTGTCTGTTTTTTCTTCTTTCTTTTCTTCCGGTGGACCAGCCTTTTTAGCACAGGATACAACCCCCGTATTGCGAGAAGCACAGGTAAGAGATGAAAAATCCCCACTGTGACTCAATACTCTTTTTTAGAGGTTTTCAGCCTCTGTAAATTCAAAGGATAAAGGCACAGTTTAGCATCATGGAGCTAGTAGCTGAGATCTGATCCCGTTTTGGAGATAAAGACAAGTCTGTTGAAAGAGCAATATTAACTTGTGTCATTCCAGTGAACATCTTCCCAACAACACAGGCTCTGAGACCAAACCTCACCACTTGGAGAACTTTGCTGATGTGTTCTGTCCAGTGCTGCTGGAAGTAGTAGATGTTGCTGTGATTCCCAAAGCATTTTATTTTTCATTTGCGATTAATTGTCAGCGGAGCTGCCAGTGACTGCCGGTAGTTTGTGATGTATCTGTGACAGACAGCTGAGCTCAGATCTCAGCAGACACCACACGGTTTCCTTTGAAAGGCTGGTCACCAGCCATTCGATGGTGGCTGTTCTTAAATCCAGATTCATCTGTCTGGGCTCTCTCTTCTGCTTGTCCTCAGTGACCCAAGTGAAAGCTTAAGAGGAATCACTCCTCACGTGTATCGTCTTTCCAATTAAGTGCCTGAAGTTGCAGTAGAATAAACCAGAGAGAGTCTCTGCAGATCCAGATGTGTATGGGGTAAACTTCTCCTGGCAATGAATCTGATTTTCTGGTTTTAAAGTGGTTTCATTGCTTAGGAGAATCCATCCCCAGGAGACACAGGAGGGTGACACTTCTCCAACCCATGGTACTGTCTTTGAATAACCACTCTGATAATCCACATCTCATAGTTCACCCCCAATATCCATTAATGTGAGGTTTAAAACTCCAAATGTTGGAAACGCTCTTAAACAGATGCTTTGTCTCAGCTCCATCAGCCTCTGCAATCCCTTTGGGGAGATAGATTCCTGGCTAGAAAGGGTAATATATTGTTGTTTGTGATATGCTGATTTTTGAAAATTATTTTTTAGTGTGTTCGTGCCAGGGGTCTGGACTCAGCAGTGCAGTGTCTGCTCAGCCCGGGGAGGGGAAGGTTGCCTGCTGCAGCCTTTGCCTGGTTGAGCGTGTCAGGGGATAGAAATTGCGGTTTGACTCTCGTGGTGAGTTCAGTGTATGAAAATGTAATAGAAGAAGGTGGTGTAATCGTTTGCTCTCCCATCTGACAAGCCTGAGCTCGTGGAGGTGCCGAGCGGCAGCTGCTGCGGTACCAACCCAAACCTTTGGCTTCAGTGTGATAGATGATCTCAGCTTGTTTCATGCCAACCTCTGCACTTTACAATAGGAACTAAGTCAGATGCTGAACTGTTGTTTTCTCAAATTCCCTTCTCAGAAATCCCTCGCTTCTTGCTGTTTCAAGCCAGGGCTGTGTTCTGGCTCTGGAACACCCAGGCTGGGATACCTGAGCTTATCTCCCGATTTCTCTGCCAAATCTAAGAACTACAGGTGATCTGGATTGTGATAGCTATATATGCTAGATATTTTTTTTTAACTGCTACTATCTCCTTCTGTTATTTTCCTCCAAGACCTGGGAGCTGATGGGCACTTCGGATGACAAAGGCACAAAAATCCGGACGATCTCTCTGCAGTAGCCACCAGGTGGCAAAACAGACACTTTGTGCATCGAAAATACACAGTGAAACCCCCGTTAAAACAGCTGGCTTTGCTTTCCCTGCCTCTGTTTTAAGCTGCCCCTATAGGTATTGTTTTTTAAATACGCTATTATGGAATAGTTAAATACTGCACATGGAGAATCTTCACTTTCAAAGTCTGTAAATGCTCCCATTCTTAATTACATGTTGGTCGTTCAGGGTTTAAGCCTGCCCAGAGCATTTCAACGGCAGAATTTGCCATCGTGTCACTGAGTTTGAAGAGGATAAGATATTAAAAAGCCTGGTGAGACTGTCAATGAATCTGTGTCAGTCCTGGCTCACCTGTTCAGGTGTCGTTTCCCTTCTTAAATTACAGACAGCTCAAAGACCTGGGACCTGCTCAGGATGCAGCCTCTGTGAATGGTTTCTTGTATTTATAAACATGTAAATGAATATCTGAAAAATAGTTCTTGCTCCAAATACTTCACAGGCACAAATATGAAGGCTCATTAAAAAAAAAAAAAAAAAAAAAAACCAAACAGGGGAAACATACACCCTAAGCATTTTCTAAAGCTTGGGCACTGTTTGTTATCTTTGAGATTTTGTCCTCTGTGAAATATGTCCTTGTGCTTTTGCCTACTGGAGGTCTCTCAAGTTTCAGATTTCCATCATGGTCTGTTTTTCTGTTTTCTCAATAGCTTTCAGGGGCCCTCACAGGGAAGTTTCTAGCTCCCTCTCTCTTGGCCGGCTCCTTTCAGACAACTTTCACGCATCCATGCCTGTCCTGCCCTTGTTGTCCTGTTCCCTGACAATACTGCCTGCAGCCGTGCCCATGACTGCTCTGCTGATCTAACATTTTTGGGTGGTGGTACCTCTTCTTCATCGAGCTGGGATGTGAAACTCGTCCGCTGCCCACCCAGGTCCTGCAATGGCCGTCAGTGGCATGTTCATTCCCTCTCCCTCGGCAAAGGTTTCGCTCGGAAGACCAGAGAACTTGTTTTGCCTCAAAACAATATTCTGAAATACCATGTTTTGGAATGTGGTGGGAATATTCTGTTCTGGAGATCTGGTAAGAAAGGTGGGCGGAACTGGATCTCCTCTGCTTCTCTGTGCGTCTATCAGACTGGACATTAAGCCTACGCGTTAAAACCAGGCACAATAACAATGGCGATAGGTCAAGTCTAAGCAGGAACAATGGATGCAAAGCAGATTTTTCACCAGTCGTTTGTTAAAGGAGCATTGATCTTCTCAGTGGAAGACTATATATAATGCTATGGAGCATAAAGCGTGATGCTTGTCACTGAAGCATCATAATATTGATGTAGCCACACTGAGGTTTCAGAAAATATTGGAAGTCTGGATCTTGCTAAATTTTGAGTAGCGCTGATATTCTGCGATTTGTATTCCTAATTTCATTTTTAGTTCTCGTGGCTTTGAGCAGTTCTGGCTGTTTTAATCATGAGATGGATCTGGTGAAGGTGAGTCTCCCATTGGCACTCTCTGGAGGCAGGAGGTTTCACTGTGGGTCGAAGGATAGCAGGAGGTCTGGAAAGTGCTGCTGGGCACTGCCCTGGGCTCTGAACAAAAACCACTTTCCATAGAAAATCTGAGTGTGACTCACTGCATGATAAGACAAAACAAGTATCCCCAGGGCTTTTTTGTGACATGACAGTTTGCAGCTGAAGAAGCTGGCTTCCTGGGATATCCTTCAGTTTGCAATAATTTGCTACTAGGCAAAAGCAAAAAAAACCCAAACAACCTACTAATGTGGTACCAACATATTTTCCAAGAATTTTAAATATATCAAAATGGTTCTGCAATTACAACAGATTGACAATATGTATTTTTCTATGGTAGACCTGAGAAACATTAATAGCCATGTAATATAATCTGGTGGTCCCAGTTTATACCAAGGGTAATGTATTTGTTATTTATAAAGGGTTAATTAATGATTAACAGACATTACAATTAATGGCTAATTGATTGCTGTAGACTTAGTTCACACATGGCTTGCAGCTCTCTGTGACATTGCATTCATGCTGTAATGTATTTATAGCAGTTATTAATCAGGGACTAGTGGTTTTTAAATGTTCTCATTTTATTAGGTGTAACCAAATTTTCAATAGCACATTAGTGAACTGGAGTTCTGCCTTCACATTAGCCAAAGGGAGAATATAAAGAACCAGTTAACTTGGCCTCACTTTCTTTAATGTGAGGAAACCATCAGCTGCACAAATGGGAAGCACGATCACATTTTGAAAGCAATTTTAAGTAAACCACGCCATTTATGGAAGAAGCACACTTAAAGATTTTTGTAATTACAAATATTTGTACTGGTAAGTGAATTGCATTAAGTAGTTGTTGTTGTTGTTGCTTTATTTCCCTGGAGGACTCTTCTTGTAGTGGGAGCTTTGTTATGCTGATAAACGCGCCTGAAAGCTTTGTAATGTACTGATGCATTGTAATGATAAATAGATCTGGTTAAGTAGTAAAGATCAAACACACAATTAAACAGACTGTAATATACATCTTGCAGAGCAAGGGAAAACAATAGTGGAATGAGTAAAGATGAATACAAATAGTTTTATTGAACTAAGCAAAAAAAATATTCTCTTATGCCTACAAGATGAGGAATTCTGGCCTGATACTTGCATGAACAGGCTTCTAAAGTGCTTAGTCAGATATAAAATATCTTTAAGGTGTTCAGCATTTATAATCAATGGACAGGGCTTTCTCCCCCCTTCAGAGTAATAGAGATGTGCAACAAACCAGAGGTTAAGTAAGTCAGCACAGCGTGGGCTTGCTGGGAGGGGAGCCTGGGCACAGCCGGCAGGGCTCGCAGGTCTGACGCAGCAGTAGAATTAACAAAAACATATTGCACTTGACAAAAACATTGAAACTGAATATTGGCAGCACCTGCTTCCATTGTCCAAAATGCCCTTTCCTAGAACCTTCCCCAGCAGGGAGCCTGGTTCACGCTTGGCGAGGGCACAGAGGTTTCACACTTCTTACTGCTGTTGGCTCTTCCAGACGCCAGGAGAAAATGTGATTCAGAAGGAGCTGGAAGAGGGAAACATGGCTGTGCATTACTTGAGAGTCACAAAAATAAACCTTTCAACATAAAGGCACTGAGGGAGGTTTCATTCAAAACCCAGAGCAGTACCTGTGCAACCTTCTCGCAGATTATCCTTGTCCATCCCAACTGGGAATTGCTCTGAAGGGTGTTTTAAGTGAATTTCCTTCGCAGGGATACCCATAGCCAAGTCAGCGCAATAGGAATTTCATAGCTTGTTGTACAGATGCTTATGGTGAAATAACTCCTAGAGGAGTTAGAATTAGGCAGGATATAACAGCCAGAAGAAAAAACTAATTCTCCTGGATCGGCTTTATGTGAGCTCCTACCCTACACAGTGCTTTGCCCACCTGGAATAGCGTAAGCCGTTTACAATCCTTCGCAGGATCTGGGTATTAGCAAGACTCAGGGGAGAGCCCAAATCCTGCTTCACTGGTGCCAACAGCCAAAACTCTTAAGCCTTGTGCACACTGGCCAATTATCGGGTAAAATCCCCCTGGTGCTCACCAAGTTCTGCTTTACTACCAGGAGCCACCTCGTAGAGAAAAAGCATCTGCTCATGACATGGACTGCTGCAGAGGTATTTCCCAAGGATGTGCAGCGTGATACATCCCAGCCAGCAACCCGTTATTTCTAATTTACCGTGTGCTGCTAACTACTCAAAGCTTTGCATGGCCTCCAGCACGTCAGGCTTATTTAATGAGAAACAGGGGAGTAGTAAATGCCTCCAGCTTTTGGATTTTAAGAGAAAAAGGAGTGGCTGGAGAAGGTGGTGTTCCCCCATACATCTGGCTTCTCCCAGCCTGAGCTACAGGTGTTGCTCAAAGCCAAGAGCTGTGTAGGAGTTCTCGGAGTACACGTGGTAACAAAGATGGTTTCTTCTCTGTGAGAAAACTTCCTTCTGCCCCAAGAGCTGCATGTCACTCCACAGAGACACTTAGATGTCTGACTGCCACTTAGGCATCTAAATACCTTTATAGATTTAGGCTTTGGTCCTAATTGTGTTGCTGCAGTCCATAATGTCACCGGTTTTGCACGGCAGGTACCAGATCGGAATTGACTGTGGAGAGAAGCGCAGCCCGGCAGCCGCTGGGCTTGATTTAATTGGGTTGAACTGGTTTACGGTCTCTCAATATCTGTATTTTTTTCCTCGTTGAAAAACAACGTGTCTGCCAAGGAACGAAAGTGGGAGCTGTCTGGAGGTGGAATTGCAGAGTGACGGGGACAACCCTGCTCGATGGGAAGCGGGCTTGGAAGGGTTTTGTGATGTCTGTCGGTTTGTGCCATCTCTTCGTCACAGAGTTTGCAGTCCAAAGATTATTTTGGATGCTTGCCTATTCCCAGAAGCTCTCTGTGCTCAGAACAATTTCAGCTCTGCGTTAAGACAATAATTATAATCAAATCTCATGCTCCGCTGCCTCGGCCAGTCACCTCCATGGAGCAGATGGGAAGGGGGCTCGAGTCAGCGAGGGTTTTCCCTCCCAGTGTACAACTGGCCTGGTGTCTTCAGAAAGGGCTTTTTTGTTTTTCCCTTTGGCTCTCCTCTACTTCTCTCATGGCGTCAGGGACAGGCAGCAGCTGGAAAATCATGGACAGGGTTTGAAGTGTGGGGAAGGAGAAAGTTTATGTGTTTGCTGCCTGCCTGCTGTTCCTTGTTCGCATACCCCGGCTGCAGAGAATGCCAGGCTGGGAGCCGGTGGGCAAAGGAAACTGGGTTTTGTGGTAGTCCCTCCTGCATCTGCTGACCTTCAGTGTCAGGTCTGAGACCTGCCTCTGAGCTCAGCCTGGTTGGTTCGCCCAGGTCCTACACTCCCAGAAAGCTCAGGTCAGTTGATGGAAGATGAGCTGTTGACCCACAGATAGGTGGTGTGCCGTCCCGCCGCGACTGCCACGGCCGTGAGCATGCATGGAAGCTGCTGCTGGTGTTGACAGTGCCGTGCTAACGATTAGTGACCTCGTACAGCATTAACACAGGGGCACAGCTCATGAGTTCACCGCTTAGTTAGGCCATCTCTTGACGCATCCATCCCTCGACGCATCCATCCCTCCAGCTTCCTCTGCAAACCAGGGTTAAGGTGAGTTGCGATTAAGTCTCTCGTGTTGGATGGTCCCTCTCTGCTTTGTCACCTCAATCCAAAAAGCAGGAGGATGCCTGCTCATCTCTGGTGCCATTTTGACTCTTAAATGATGTGTCAGGTCTCCAGAAAATAACAAATTGAGGAAAGAAATCTCTTTGGGATAGTTTTCCCAAAATGGAGACAAAGCTGCTGAATTGACTGGGTGCCTGTTTTAAAACACCCACCTCCGCTGCCTGTTGGGTGGATTTCATTAACAGCCCAACCTGGGCTGTGTCACTGGTGCGTACTGGTTGCCAAAATGCTTGAGTTGGGAGAGCACCTCGCAATCCCCATGTGTTTGGGTTCCATGCAGCACTCCTAAACCAGTCTGGGAGCAAGGAGCTGCTGGTTCCCCGTGCTGGTCAGTCCCAGACAGGATAACTCAGCTCACTGGCCTGGAGCCGGTGGGGTGAGGTTGCCATGTGCTCGTAGGGAAGTAGAGATACAGCCTTAGGACTTGCATGTTCCCTTCCCTCAGCCCCTGGATGAAAAGTCCCAGGGATTTGATGTTTTATTTTATTTTATTTTCAGCGATGGCTGATGGTATCTCCTTGGTACTGTAGCTCTTCTATTTTTTTTTTCCATTTTGGCTTATTAGAACAGGAAATTACATGTAAATGTTGTGTGGAATAGCTGCTGAATGTTTGAATTTTTACTGCTCTCTCATGCGGCATCTTTAGTCGTCACTGATTCCCCCCCCCCCCCCCCACCCCCTTTTTTATTTTCCTTAAATGCCAATGATGCTGATTGTGGCTTTCTGAATTAATTTTTGGTTACAGAGGTTGTTACTGCATCCTGACTTATCCCATGGCTGATATTAATGAGATGTTTGTTCTCTCAAAGGTGATTGCACCAATAATTGTTAAAGGAAAAAAAACAAGTTCTGTGCAGACTCTTTTCCCAGATTTGGGCTCTTCACGGTTGAAATCAGCCTCTCCAAGTTTATGATGGTGTTTTAGATCTGGATCCTCGCCTTGTTCGCATGGCTGTCTGATTCACACAAGCACCTCTGGGGAGTGTTGAAGAGATGCTTTGTGTTTACAGGAGGGGGGTAGGCAGCCCCCACACGACTGCACAGGACCACACTTACCCGGTGACTCAAAAGCCCTGACTTGGCAAAGCCTTTGCAGACTTCACAAGACCTTCAGTGGTGAGCTTCCCTTTTGCAAACCCAGAGAATCCCCTGCCCACCTCAATGCCCAGCCACCGAGGTGATGTCCTTGGTCCTGGCTGTTTTCACATCACCCAGGCTGCACCCTGCAATCCCAAAACTGGTGACCAGGGATCTGCTCCCCAGGGATGGACCTGATGCTGAAGCCTCCAGGAGCTGTTCACAGAGGTCTATAAAATTACAGCCTTCTTAGCTCTTTTGGCTTCATCGTCCAGGCAAAGCTTGTGGGATCTCGCGGTTATTCCAGCGAGGAGGAGAAAATGATGACACGGAGGAGGAATGCAGCTCTTGGCCAAGTCGGTGGGCATGCTCCCTCGCTGCTCTGCTCCGGCACACGATCCCCAGACACGTTCACGCCGGGCTGCCAGCCTCCTTCTCCTCTCCCACCTTCTCATATCATCTGGGTCCTGCTCCTCCTTTTCCATAGACCCACAGGCTCCCCCCACAGGTATGCTCCCCATATGTTTGGGGTGCTGCCACCGAGATGCGGGGAGAGGGCTGCGGCTGGTTTAGCTGTTGCCTTCACGGAGGGGATCAGCTATTTCTTGCTCTTTTCTTAAATGGTGTGCGGCAGGCTCCCATCCCCTCTCGCAGAAGCAGCTGTCTTGATGAATATTTGCCCAAACCATTACGCTATCTAGCAGTTAGCCTGCAAAAAGGGCCCAGCGCCATTTGTATGGTAATGGAAAGCTTTCTCAGAAATGTTTTGGAAGCAATCAGCTATACTAATAGGATTTTATGTAAACCAATCTCTTTCTTTAGATGCCTTTTTTTTTTTTTTTTTTTTTTTTTCTGGAGAGGAGGGTAAGGGCTTTTTAATAAATGCAAATTGATATTCCAATGCAAATGGAAATGAGAGAAAAAGTTCATCACCAGAGTAAAATGCTGCGACTTTGCTCTAGCAGCAGCCTTGCATCTGATTCTCTGCACATCCCCCAGCAGCTGTACCAAATTTCAGAGGTGCTTAGGCATGGTGCAACAAGGAGGAAAGCTTTCTTCCACCTTCACGCTATAGTGAGACATCAGCTGGGTTGGACTTGTCATCACCCCATCGAAGCTGTGGTTTCTCCAGTCCTGGACCTCTGCAGAGGGTCACAGCAAGCAGTCCCAGAGAGGAGGCTCAGGCTGTTGTGTTGCTCATTTCTGCTGTGAATCAGCAGCTCTGGAACTCTGTAACGTGAGCTTTTTGTACCTCTCCAGCAGGACTGGAGAAAAGTAAAGGCTGAGAAGCACTCAGAAATCTGATCTATGTTGCGTACACAAAGCTCTTGCTTTTAGGATAAGTTCTTTGCGCCGCGTTCATCTACCACCAAGGGCTGTTGCTGCAAACCCCAGGTACTTTCTCACTTGGGACACAGCTGGCATGACTTTCTTGGTCAAGTGAGTGGTCTCACTTGCTTTGCTGTAAAAGGGCGTGATACGTGACAGCAGGTCGTCTGTGTGGAGTGTGGGATGGCTGAGGTTGCTGCAGTCAATCATTTAGCTGTTTTCTTCTTCATATGAAGAAAAAATTAAAAAAAAATAAACTCCAACCAATCTGTTGACCTGTTGGTGCTGCTGGAAATGCTGTTTGAGGAGAAGCAGGCCAGAGAGGGTCAGGCATCCAGGAGGGTTTCAGGTGAGAAATTCTCACCCCGTGAAACTGAACCTGGATTTGTAGCAGCAGGGTTTGGGGCTTGTCCATCCCGTGTAGCAAAGGGCAGCAAATGTGTGTGGCAGAGAGGTGCGATGGGTCCCCAAGGCCTTGGAGAGCACCCTCCAGCATCCCATGGGCAGCATAGACACGCCGGGCATTGCCCGGTGGGATCATACGCCCGTGAGCCCTGTTGCATGACGCTGTTTGAACTTGTTAGCAGTGTAAAAGTGTCAAACAAAAAAATATACGGGAAGTGGTGTAGTGAATAACTGCTCTCCTCATTTACAGTTAGGTGATACCCGCAAGGTATGCAAACCACGATGGGGAAAGGTAAATACACCAGGATAACATGTGGTCCCTTGGAAAGTCCCAAACGTCTTGGATGGGTGGTGGAGACAAGAAGTGATCTTCTACTGAGCTGGACTTGATCCTGTGGTATGCTGAGACTCGGGGTGCAGCAAGCATAGCAGAGGCACACGTTTTGGGGGTGCAGTGGTGGTTGAGGAAAGCCAGTAGCAGTCAGTTCATTATCACTTTGACACTGAGCTGAATCCACCGCCCTGGCCTGCCAGCATCTTAGGTCAGGTGCATGTCCTGCTGTGCTACCTGCCGGCTGGGCTGTGGGTCACTGAGGGGTTGCTCCCTGCAGTTGTGGCTGGAAGCTGGTACGTGAGGTCAGCTCAAGGTGAACTTGTAAACCACCCGGACAGTAAAGAAGAGCGTTTGTCCATGGTGCGCTGGTTTTGATGGCAAAGCCAATTTAGGAAACACCTTCTTCCCTCCAGCCACTTTTTCCTGGCCCTTCATTTGTGCCAAGGCAGCTGCTGGTGGTGCAATCATGTAACCAGATTGCTGAAATGATTTGGGGTAAAAATTCTTAAAATAAATAATTTTGGATGTTTATTTTTAGCACATATCACTTCAGTGTCAAAGGCTGGTTCAGAAGTTTTACAGAGTGATTCCTCCTTTGAGGTGGATTTGCCCAGTGACTTCAGCGTGACAGAAGGACCTTGCTCAAGTTTTGGTTGTGTCCCATGACGTGAAAACAAAGGTCCGACCTACAGATATGCCCAGTAGGTTATTATTAGGCTTGCCTGAAAATATTCAAGTTTTAATCCAACAATAGAATCCAACTTTACAACGAGAAGAGTTGAATCTAACACATTAAATATGTATTTATTGAAATATGGTTTTGTATTAGAAACCATGTGAAACAGTATAAGTAACATCAGAAGAAAGAATATGAGTTTTTATGGAGTGTGATCTTTTTCGAACCTCCCTAACCAAAGGCTCTCCCAGAGGAGCGAGAGAAGAGCATGTTGCTCACATTCCTGGTGAGATGCTTTCCAGATATGATACTGCATTTCCAGACATTGCAGGTAACACCAAGTAGATGATTACACTGATTATTTAAACTGTTACATGGTTTAAATGCTTTGTGAGTTTGTCTGGGCTACATTATGTTTATATGAGTAAAAAGTCATTCTTGAACTATAAAAGCAAGTAGCTTTTGCTTGCCTGACATCTCAATCCACTCCTGGAGACACATTCACTGGGGCCTTGGAAAGTTTGTTTGAACAATTCGGTCTCTGGCAGGTCTATAATCTCAGCATTCAATAAAAATACTACTAAAGTTTCAAACTGCATCAGATTTTGTATCTTGTAAGAGAGAAAGTAAAATAAACAGACTCTGTAGAGAAACCAATCCTGATACTGACAGGGGACATTAAAAACAATTTTAAGCCCATTAAGTTGATAAGAAACGTTCAATTGGAAATTTGTTTGATGGAAAATGCAGTTTCTGCAAAAAATAATATTCCAGTTCTGACTGTTAAAATTGGAAGAAAATCTTTCACTGTGACTTGGATTTACCAGAATAAAAAAAATAAATCTCTTTTTAAAATGAATCCAAAATCTCTCAGGGGAGGCTGCCTCCAGTTTAAGCTTTTGTGCCTCAGTTGTCCCCTGTTAGCTCTGGGTCGATGCCACCTGTAGATGGGGTGTGCCAACAATGCAAGGACACTCCTGGAAACATCTTCCTCCCGCTGCTTTTTCCTTACTTCTCTAATTTACTGCTCTCAGGAGCTCTCTGCTACCTGTGTGAATGGCAGGCATGGGGAAGGAATTGTCTATTAATCCACCAGTCGCTGACAAACACACCTGAGAGGTTAGTGCTTGTGCTTTTCATCATGGCAGGAGTTTTGGAAGAAAAAGGTGATCCTGAGTCTTCCCATGGGAAGAGAGAAGCAAGGAAGGGGTGATGTTCCCCAAGTACAACAAGCTGCTTATGCACTAGTGAGGTTTTGTGTTTCGAGCAATCCCCAGAGATCACATCTCCTGGATCAGGGGCTACCACCTTTGCCAGCTGGAAACTCCACTTGTGTGTGCCAACCCTTTTGTTTAAAGCAAGAATTGGTTTTCAGTGTATCCAAACCAAGACCACATGCAGTACTCACAATAGCATCCAAAGATGGGGGTGGGTGACTTAAATATTTTTAAAAAGAAAAAAGACATTTGAGTTAGCACATGGGAGTACAGCTGGTGGGGTTAAGGGAAGGGGAAGGCCTTGAGGGGAAGTACTAGTTGTGAGGTGCTTCTGCAACGGAATTTGTTCCTTAATGTCTAAGGTGGATGGACTTCCATGCCAGCAAGAAACATGCAAGATAAAAAAAAAAAAAAAAAAAACCAAAAAAACAAACACAGAAGCACTGTGATGGTGAGTGACCGGAGCAACTTCAGGAAGCTGTGGGGTTTTCCGTGCTGGATGTCTTTATAGGCAACATTAATGGATTTCTTTCAGGTGGGACATAGTTATAACTGGCATATGCTAGGTACCCTTTTCAGTCCCAGTGCAGTGTGATGTTGTAGTTTTGTCTCCTGCAACTCACGTAGGCTGCAGGAGAAGCTCATTCAAGGTGCAGTTCAGGTGCATCTCCAGGTCTGTCTGCTGGCCAAGTTCATTGTGTGGACTATGCAGCACTGACAGATTGCTCCCAGTTGGAGGAACAACCTCGGGATATCCTGGGAGTCCTATAACCATCATGCACCAGGAGGGACATCTTTCTCCCAGGGAGGTAGTCAGACTAGACAAGGACAATTCAACAGCCTGAGGATTCAAAGGGACACAAATTCATGTATTATCAATGGAGATAAAAGCATGTCATGTCAGAGCACTTCATCCCGTCCTTAGTGGGTACCTGAGAGCATCCTCTTTGGCCAGACACCTACACTGCAGATGTTGTTGTCAGTGAGTTGAAGATGCTCTTGTTTCATGGCTTTTTACCCCCGCTAGAACTAATTACAAGAAGATTGAACAGGTCTTTCAATTATCCACCCAAAAATTACTCAGTAAAGTTACAGATTTCATAACACTTTCTTGCCTTTTTCTCTTGTTAATCAAGCATTATCATCTCTTAATTAAGTTGTCACAGACTCCAAGGTGCGTTGATAACAGTTTTTCAGGTTGTCATTCATGCTCTAACAATGTATCCACAACTTTCTCAGCTTCTGGACTGAACAGTTTGCCTGTTTAAAATATTTTGGAATCCATCCACTTTGGCTTTTCTCTAGGTTTTTCATGGCATTGAGAAGCACAGTTGGACACTTATCCTGCTCAGTGGAGTCCTCAATTTCATTTCCATCTGGAATCACACACCAACACTTGTGGGGCAGTTAATTTGGCCTAAGAAAGTACTATGGAATCGGTCCTCTGAACTTGGTGAAAATCTGCTTAAGAGGTAAGTTGCAGCTGATCATAGTTTCAAAATCTCTCCCTTTTTGGGTTACTTTTTTTGCAGGAACACTCAGTTTTATTTAAACAGTTGCAATTTAAGTAATGCATAATATTTATTACACATAGAAGACTTATTCTACCAGTCCCCAAGTGCATCTCAAAAACAGACAAATGTGATTAATTCAAAATAAGAGTTGACAGTAATGATGAAGACACTGATGCTGGAAACCAAACAGTGAACTACATCAGTGCTCTGCTGTATGGATGGCTTTAGTTACCAGTGATATAACAAGCTGGCCAAGAAGGCCAACGGCATCCTGGCCTGCATCAGCAATAGTGTGGCCAGCAGGACTGGGGCAGGGATTGTGCCCCTGTACTCGGCACTGGTGAGGCCGCACCTTGAATCCTGGGGTCAGTTTTGGGCCCCTCACCACAAGAAGGACATTGAGGGGCTGGAGCAGGTCCAGAGAAGGGCAACGAAGCTGTTGAAGGGTCTGGAGCACAGGGAGGAGCGGCTGAGGGAGCTGGGGGTGTTTAGAGAAGAGGAGGCTGAGAGGAGACCTCATCACTCTCTACAACTACCTGAAAGGAGGTTGTAGTGAGGTGGGTGCTGGCCTCTTCTCTAAAGTAACAAGTGATGGGATGAGAGGAAATGGCCTCAAGTTACACCAGGGAAGGTTTAGGCTGGATATTAGGAAAAATTTCTTCACTGCAAGAGTGATCAGGCATTGGAACAGGCTGCCCAGGGAAGTGGTGGAGTCACCATCCCTGGAGGGGTTCAAGAAACGTGTAGATGTGGTGCTTAGGGACATGGTTTAGTGAGTTAGGTGGTGTTGGGTTGGACTTGATGATCCTTGAGGTCTTTTCCAACCTTAATGATTCTATGATTCTAAGTTGCAGCAAGCCCAGCCCTCAAAGATCTCCACAAATGCCTTGCAGAGTTCTGTGTTGTTCGCAGGACTGACAAACTATCCAGGAAGAAAGAAGTGTTATGGGTGGTTCCAGGCTGGTTAGGAAGATTTGGGCTGGATACCCCTAAATAGGTCCATTGTGTCTCCCACCAGGCTGGATCTCCTCAGAGCTTAGTTGGGTGCCCTGGAGGTCAGAGACTCAGCCTGGAGCAGGGTCCTGCTGGTGATTCACTGAGCAGCATCAGCAGGCAGG
>NW_010143405.1:88497-95009 GCF_000699245.1 Pterocles gutturalis
CACTGCTGGGATGGAAAGACCAATAGGATAGGGGACAACTCTTCCACTTTTTCCCCTCCAACCTACCACGTCAGAAATGAAGGTGGCAGAGCCTTGGCAGCCTGTTCTTGGGACTGGCTCATCTACCTACAGTCTCAGGCCAGCCTTGACCAATCAATTCAGTTTGTACAGGGTTGTATAATGCCATGTTTAACATTAGGTAAGTATTAAGCACTGTTACATGTATTGCATTCCCATCAGTGCCTTATTCTTAACCTGTATTTGAAATGTCTTTTATTTTACTAGTCTTGATAGTGGTGTTTCCAGATGTTGGCATCTGGGTTTTCTTAGTGTCTCTAATAGAAGTAAATTTAGTACGCAGATTGCTGATAAAATAAGCTGCCTTTAAGTGGTAAAACCGGTGATGTCTGTCTAATCTCAAGTGCTTTTATGACCATTAACACCAGAGGACATATCCAGTTGCTATTTTAGGTACAGGTCAGAACTGGTACTCAGGAGCTGTAGACAGCAGGGATAGAAACTTGGGTCCATCTTGTCTCTTTGTGTTGCCCAAGTGTACTCCTACTTATGGGATAAGTCAGGAGCAAGGGCTTGACTTAAGCCGGGTGTTGTACATCCCATGGTACCAACAAAACAGCCTTGGCTCCTTCCAAAAAGCTTTGACACAGTGAGCAGAGATGTGTCTCTGTTGCAGAGATATCCCACAAGTGTCTGAGAGCTACTGGTGGTACAAGGATACAGCATACACCATGTTTCTCGTAGCCTATTTGTGGTCTTAGATGCAACTAAACTGTAGAAATGGAGCCAAGGTGGCTGGACCATACAATAGCTGCTCATCTTACAGCACCTTCGTGAGTCAGAGAATTGCTGCTCCCTGAATAAGCACAAATGACTTTCTGCAGGGTCATCTAGAGATGTGAATTCTATTTTCTCAAGTCATCAGTATCACCAGAACCCCAAGAGTGTTTGACCTCATTCAATGCACTTTAGGCTGTGATCTGTATTAGGCCCCGAGAGATGGTGTAAGTGTTGTGTTGGCAGGTGCATTGCCACAATCTTTTACAGCCAGGTTGTGTTTGTGAGGCTTTATGGACAATGTGTCTGCTGTGGTTTTTCTGGCCTTTATTGCATTCACCCACCTCATCAATTATTTTCCTGAAGAAGAAACCTGCATGAATCATCTGATGACCATTTTAGATTCAGCTGTGGGGCTGAATCAGTTTGCAGAGCAGGGCTGGTACTGCAAGGATATATGATTTCAGAGCAGTGACAGTATTTCATCCAGCTGCAGCCCTCTCTGCTGACTGGGATTTATAGGAGTAATGAAATGCTCCAGCATTTCCATGGACTTCCAGGCTGCATCAGAAACGCTAAACACTAAAATGTGCCCTTCATGCTGTTGACATCAACAGTGCAAGTTCCCACCCAACTAAATTCCAAGCCTGAATTTCAGAGTGGCTAGTTAAATTAAGCAGGTGTTGAGGAGCTGAGTGGATTGGGAAAGGGAGGCAGAAGTTCTTTAGCGTTTTGTAAGATGTCTGCAGTGGTCCCTTGCGCATGGGATGGCCCCTTCTGCACGGCGGAGCTGAGCCGTGTCCAGCTAGAGCCGCTCCAGCTGGGGAGCAGGTGTGCAGCAGCAGTGACCTGGTTTGGGAGCGACCTCCACTAACCTCCCCGGCATGCCAAGATAAAGATTAGCCATATGTTCCAACGCACACTTTCGTGCCCAAAGGTCATCATCAAGTGGTCTTAGAGGGAAGCTGCACTCCTGTGGAAAAAACCATCTTAGGATATCCCAGGAAAAGAGAAAAACACTGCTCAAACACTTTTCTGTGTGTAAACATGTAAAAAAATATGTATATATACATACATCACAATGGAAAAAAAAAAAAGGTGTTTAAAAATCAGAGGTAGTTCAGCGGTGCTTGATTTCCAGCTGTGTCATTACAAAGCATTTGGAGGTAAAAGGAGGAAAATGAATCATTACAGGCGAAGGTTCCAGTACTGCTGAACAGCGCAGGAGAGAACATGTCCTGTGCTCCCACAGCCCTGCTTGAAGTACCACCACAGGGTTTCAGGGCACTGAGATGCTAGTCCTGAGAGAATGTTAAAAAGCCCTGGCTGCTGCAGTGGAAGTCGGAAGGTCAGTCTGCAGACCCCACAGTGCTGGCTTCTGTCTCCATTTTTGGAAATCAGTTTTGGCTCTTCATAGCCTTTTTCTAGCTGAATAGCATTGGGACTTGGACTCCTAAAACCCTGGTACAGAAAGATTCTTGATGTGTTTTTCCTATTTAATCATCCCGCTTTGATTTTCATGGACATTGGTAAAAGTTGAATGCCTCACCAGAAGTTAACTGCCTGAATACCCTACAGATTGATATCTGAAAAGGAAAGCCTTCCTGCCTGACTTACATACCTTTGGAAGTGTTAGCTACCATCTGAGCAATAAAATACCCTATGGGCTCTTGAAAATTGCACACGGGAGAGGACGTATTATTATATTAGTCCTGGTTTCTGCACAGCTGAGAGAGACACCAGCTGATATTTAACTGCAGTTAGAAATAAAAGCCAGGTGATTACCAAGGCAGCTAAACACTCTTTTCTGTTCACTCTCTGGAAGCGGGACCATATTTTCAGTGCTGCCATTCATCCCTGCTTATCACATTTCCATCTATAACCCTTCCAGTCAAGTCCTTATCTGCAGCCTGTGAAGCACTGTTCCCTGCCTCACCTTTCCTGTGTGAGAAATCCGCAAACATGAGCACACCAGAACAGTCTGAAAAGAATTTATAGGCTTCCTGCGTGTTCCTGTGGTTACTTACACCACCTTAAACAATTTTATTACTCTATCTGTGCCTTTTGTGTTTGCAAAGCTGGGGCTGTGTATATACAGCGTTGGCTGTACTCTCATCAGCCCTTGCTGGAGAGCTTGCTGTGGGCTTTTCCCCATGGGAACATCAGCAGTGCATGCCCCAGCTCCAGGGCTACAGGGACCCAAAGCTGTAGCTGAGCCCCTGGCACCAGTGTGTACATGCTTCTTGCCTAACCAGTCTGGTGGAAAATGTTTCTGACAACTCATTTCTCACACGGTCATTTTTCCTTCGCAATCCCTTCGCTTTCCCCAGAAAGAGAAAACTGCCTACAAGCCTTGGAGCTGCAGAAATCTTCCCCCTTTCTCCCTCTACCCTGGTGTTGGGAGGATGTGTGACTGGTTGGCAGTGGGAGAGGGCAGCTGTGTTGCCTGCTGTGCGGTGGTGACCCTCTTCTGTCCCCAGTTGCGGTGCCCGAGGGGAGCAGGGGTCTGCTGCAGAGTAATGAAGGGCGGTCTTGGCCAACGGATCAGCCAGAGGGCTTGTTGTGAAAAAAAAAAAAAAAAAAAAAAAAGGAGACTTTGGCAAAAAGCATTTCTGAGACATGTGTTTCTCTGTTGGTGGAACAACTGAGCATGTTATTCTAGCGGTACAAATTAAAGCTGCACGTTGTGGCTTTATCTTGTACCAAAGCCAGGCGGAGTGTGGGGAGGGAGCTTTGAGTTAAGCACTTGATCAGTCATATTGTAAAACCTCAAAACTAAGCCAGAAGGTGACCTCGTTTCGAGCTCCAGAAGGGAAGCAGGAGCACGCATCATCTGTTGGCCCATCTTTGCTGGACCCGAGGTTTCATTCATGTGCTCTGGACTCATCGGTGCATGACAGCCCCTCCACCAGTGGATAACTCAAGCTTGTTTTCCCCAAAGTGCAGTGCTGGATGTGTTGAGCTGTTGAACTGCCAGCAAGGGCAGTGGGAAGCACATGAGCCCTGACATGCTGAGTGTGCTTTTTTAAATTTTAGGATTGTGTCCCTCGTGGCCCCTGGCACTATACTTTGAGGTGCAATGGAGACCTGGAGTCATAATTTCTGAAAGTCCATGTAAAACTGTAGCTTTCGCATCTGCAGACTCATCTCTGGCTTAAAGTACTTGATCTGAAGGTGTCTGCAAAAGCATCTGAACACCTCCAGGCAAGCTAAAATGACCCTCATTTCACTGTTGTATAAAGCCATATTATGCTCTCAGCTTAAATGCTTCCTACAGATCCGGCCACACTCTCTCAAGAGCATGAAGTAGAACTGGAAAAGGTCCAAGGAGTGGTAATGGCTATGGAAGAACAAGGGCCTTCAGAGGAGGTCCCCTCCGGGTTAGGGTTTGCTGAGCCAAGTGTGATGATCCTGACTCATTGCTGTTTCACACAAAGCATCAACGAGTAGCAGCAAAACAACGTGACTGCAGTACTTTCTACCCAGAATATAACTGAGGTCACTGACCTTGGCACAGGCTGCTACAAAAGCAAAGGTGGGTTCAGGAAGGGCTTTGACAGATTGTGAGAAGGTCCGTACGTGGTGACAACTGAAAGAAACAGGGGTCCAGATGCAACCTCCTGCTCGAGCTGTTGCTAAACTCCTGGTTTGCCAGAAGCTTAGGGGTTTAGCCATGAGTTACATCCTCTCCTTCCCCGTGCGAGTCACAAGGGCTCTGGATGGACCTTTGCTCTGACTCATGTTCAGCCTCTAACATTTGGAGTTTACCTGGCAGCAAGTCCCAATGACATAAGTTAAAATCCAAGTGCCAGCACTTGTCAGGATGTGACATTTGTTTGGATTGTCTTGGTTAGTGCCATTTTTCTTCTGTATATTGAGTTATACACCATCGTATTGTTTCTGCAGTAAAGCAGTCACACCCTGCTAGCATTTTTGTGGCCTACAGATCTTCTGTTTCCTTGATTCTTGCTCATATATGGTCATGAGACTGAGCAGCTACAGCTGGGGTTTGAAAAGCCAAGTAGTGATTTTCTGTATGCGCAGGAGGATACCCTCAGCAAAGTTTCAATTTCAGAAAGTGTTGAGCTTCGGAGCCGTTTTAAGATTAGGGCAGGCTGGGCAGCTCAAAACAGTCACTTGAAAACTCAAAATTAAAATCACCAGTCACTTGAAAACTAAAGCCACCAGCAGTATGTCAGCTCTCACATAAAAGCTGCAGATAATTATTATCTGTATAAAATGTGATATGCAAATTTGCTTTAATCATTGTGCAAATGAAAGCGAAGCCCTTGCTTAAAGTGTGATAGATTTGCTGCCATTTGTCCTGTGTAACGAAACCGATTCATTAAAGTTTCCCAGCATTTGGCAATCTGCAAAGGCCTGAGTTTGCCTCTGCTGTGAAACAACTCAAGGCATAAATACAGTATTTCTCGGTGTGCACAATAATGCTGGTATGTAGTTTGTGGTTTTAAGTGGTCTCCTAATTGGAGAGAAGTAAAATAATAAAATGTATAGTAATTTGTTGTTGAAGATGAACTAAGCAATCTAGATAGCATTTTCAGCTGTAGCTGCCTGGGTTGGACATCCAGACGATGCATGTTGTGTAGAGAGGTGGAAGGTGAGATGTGTTTTGGAGGCTCTGGGACACAATCTCCTTCATTTGCAATCTTTCTGTTTGTTTGTGATCCTGCCAGCCGCTGGTGTACTCTGCTGGCAGTGCCGGGTCCTGGTCAGCCATGTCACCTGGGCTCCTTCATGCCTTTGTCCCCACCTCCGTGGGACAGAGCCTGACCTTCGGTTGGGATTACCTACACCCAGCATCCCAGGGAGCACCCAACAAGGAGGATCTCTGGATGTGAAGCAGAACTAGAGAGCTCAGCTTTCCTGGGAAGGGGGAGGCAAAGGTTTGTAAACAAAACTGCCCGTTACCTTTGTAGCAGCCCCCAATGAGCAAGTTTTGCTGCTCTTGGGGCAGACACAGCTTTCCCACTCCACCCCCAGTATCTCTTCATTGCCCACACCAGAGCTGCAAGGACAAAATTGTCAGGCAACCTTCTTCCCTGCTGCCAAACTCCAACAATTACAACCCTTGTGACCAAAAAGTACCCCTAGATATCCTCTGTTGTCACTCAGTAACCAGCTAGTGTGGTGCCCTCCGGGTTTCTTCTTGTTGGTCACTGGTGCGTGGTGCCCACAGGTCTGGAGAGGGTCAGGGGAACCTCTGGCAAACGTGCACTGCTTCCTTCCTGGGCGGTTTCCTCACTGCTTGTCCCCTGTCCTGCAGGGCTGTGCATGCTTCCTGGAGGTAGTTCCACTGAGCTGCTAATTTAGATCCCGAAGGTCAGAGCTGGATTTCCCTGTGGAGAGCGGGAAGCACTTTGTTGGGGTTTAACTTCAGACAGCCCCACACAGCTGCTCGTTCACTCCCTCCTGGTGGGATGGGGGAGAGAATCAGAAGAGTAAAAGTGAGAAAACTTGTGGGTTGAGATAAAGACAGTTTAATAGGTAAAGCAAAAGCCGCGCAAAAGCAAAGCAAAACAAGGGATTCATTCACCACTTCCCATGGGCAGGCAGATGTTCAGCCATCTCCAGGACAGCAGGGCTCCATCACGTGTAGTGGTTACTTGGGAAGACAAACACCATCACTCTGAATGTGTCCCCCCACCCTCCTTCTTCTTCCCTCGGCTGTATGCTGAGCATGACATCATGTGGTATGG
>NW_010143406.1:0-340 GCF_000699245.1 Pterocles gutturalis
GCGATGCTGGAAGGGTTGCTGCCCTCCAGGACCGAGCCCCCCCTTCCCCGCAGAGCCCTGCTGGGGGCAGGAGGGGTTCGGGGTATCTCCCTGGCTTTGGCATCTTTGCTCTGGATCTCCCAGGGCAGAACTCATCCCAAACTCCCCCCGATGCAGAGCTGACCCCCCCAAGAACCCCATTCCCACGGGAGAGGTTGCTGGAGCAAGGTTTGGGGGGGTTGTCCCTGCTCCACAGCTGCACAGGACAGGGACAAGGAGAGCTTCACCATGAGGATGGGACCACTCCAGCCCCTGGAACATGCTCAGCGTGGGGCTGAGGACCGGTCCTGCAGCCTTGCTG
>NW_010143406.1:613-6199 GCF_000699245.1 Pterocles gutturalis
GTGGTTCGGGGCGCGGGGCCAGCTCCTCCCGGAGTCCCCCCGGACCCTGGTAGAAGTGTTAATGTCAGACAAATATTGCAGCTCTCCTCATTCCCAACCCCTCGGCTCCATCTGTTTGGCCGGTGGCAGAGAATGGGAACCGCGTGCGGGGTGATGGGCTGCACGTGGAGGGGTCCCGCGGGAGCGGCACCGCCCTCAGCACCTGAGCTGGGGTGCCCCCTGCGCCCCCCAGCCCTGCGGGGTCCCCTCCAGGTGGTGACCTCAGCACTTGATCATTTCCGAGCCCCAAAACGGGGCTGAGTTCACGATCCACCCAGAGTAACCCTTCGTGGGCTGGAGGCTTTTGCAAACCTCATGGACCATCAGGTGGGGAAGGGCAAGGGTGCGGTGGGGAGGGGTCCCTGCCTGGCTGGGGACACCCCCGGGCTGTTGTACCCCCTCTCCATCCCTGGTAGCCCAGCTTGGTCCCCCAGGGAGCCCAGCTCCTGCCCCAGGGATGGGGAGGTGGGATGGGGTGAGGTCCCCAAGCCCAGGGGATGGTCCCAGCTGGAGGTGGGCGCTGGTCATGGCCAGGGATGAGCATGGTGTCCTCCCCCAAGGTCTGGCTTTGGGGCCATGGTGCTTCTTCACCTGCTTCACCCCTTCTGCTGGGTTGATCCAGGCTTTGGATACAGGTTTTGGGCAACCTGGACTTGTGGGAGGTGTCCCTGCCCATGGCAGGGGGTGGCACTGGATGGTCTTTAAGGTCCCTTCCAACCCAAACCCTTCTGGGATTCTGGGATTCTCTTTTCTCCTGGTGGGAGATGGAACCCCATCAGGCTGGGGGCACGATGCTCTCCCTGACCCCCCGCTCCATCACCCAGGTCCCGTGCGGAGGATGAAGGCAGCAGGACGCTGCAGCCGGCTGAGCTCTTTGGCAGCGTTGAAATATGCTGTGGTGGGACTCTACCTCCTCGTCTTCCTCATCCTCATCGGAGTCTTCATCCTCGCAGGTAAGGGTTGAGCCTGCCTCCAGGGGTACCCTGGGGCGATGCTCCCCAGTGCGGGAGGAGCTTAGAGAAGTGGGTCTGGCCATGGATTACGCTTCTGCTGCCTCTGCAGAGGTGTTTGAGAGGGTTTTCCGTGCTATCCAAGGGAAAAAAAAAATGGGATCCATGCTGCATGTCTGGAGTGATTTTGATTCAAGCTTTGAGGCTGGAGTCACTGCAGGCTCCAAGCATCGTGTGCCGGGGACGGTGAGACTCAGGAAGAGGCTCAGGAGCCCCAAGTTTGGGGTTTAAATTGTTCCCATCACTAGGTCCTGGCTGCTGGGCTTGCACCGACTCCCCCATTTTGCCTGGGGGAAGGATGAACCTCGGTGATGGAGATGCAGGCAGGGCGTTATCCTTGCACAGCACATCCTGCACGTGCCAGCAAGGCTCCTGCATCCCCTCTCCGGCTTTTTGGTGAGCACAGGGATGGGGAAGCTGCTCGCAGATGCCTGTCATTGCTCCCAGCCCCAGCTTATCACCCCTTCATACACATCCCATGTGGTCTGCGTCGCTGCTGGCTTGTTTTCCCCCTCATCGTGCTGGGAGCAGTGTGGGAACCCAGGCTCCCAGTACCCCCCAGTTTGCACCCGTGCACAGCTCTGCTGGGCAGGGGGGCTTGGGTGGTGCCACGGTGGGCACGGGTGGGAAATGCCACCACGGAGGAGCAGCTCCTCGCTTCCCACCCGCCTCCTCCCCAGCACCCCGGGGCTGGCAGCTCACGTTGTTCGCCAAGGGTGGATTTAGCTTTTTCCTGGTCTAGGGAAGGGCCAGAGAAGGTTTTGCTGTAATTTCGAAGCCTCTCCCCCTTATTTCTTGCGGGACATTGTTTTAATGTTGTTGTTGGCTTGCGAAGCATCGCAGCGAGGGATGCCATGAGTTGTGCAAAGAGCTCGGGACAGGCGCTCGTGTCCTGCACTGAGCTGCAGCTGCTGCCCGAGAGCGGCTCCAGCAATAACAGTCACGGGATGGCAGTGGTGACGGCAGGGATGGCTCACCAGCGTCGTAAACCCACCTCCTGGAGTCCTGGGATGGGCAGGATTTCAGCTCCCAGTAAGACCCCAGTAAAACCACCTTACCCCCTGGGTTGTGGTCGGGGATCTTGGCAAAGAAAAGCAAAATGAAGAGGAAAATTATCACTTTCGTTATTGCTTTCTGCATATCTGGACTTCAAGCCAAGACTCTGGCTTTGGATGTCTCTGACTCAAGTACTGGAGCCGACCACGGGTTCTCGGAGCTGTCTTATCAAGGAAAACCACAGGCACAGGATGGCCCTGCAGCATGGCGCAGAGCAGCTCGTTCACCGGAGACCACATCCAGCCGGGACCCGCGTGTGGTCTGGGAGACAGTCCCACGGTCCCTGCCGTCCAGCGTTCCTGGCTGAATCCTCAGTGCTGGGACTGCTGGTCCTCTGAGAATGGGGACTGGGTGTTGGTCCTCACCCTTAGCCACAGAGGGAAATTTCCAGTGGGAAATCCCAGTTGGTGCCACTGGAGAGCAGCCAGCAGTGTGTCAGAGCCGAGCCCAGAGCCCAGCATCCCTTGTCTGCCGGCAGAGGGGAAGATCCAGCGGACGAGCGTGGGGCGTCCAGCTCTTCTCCGGACCCGCTGGTCTCTGCAGAGGGATGTGGAGCTGTGATCCCCCAGCTGCTCCCCAAAAACCAACTCTCCCTGGGCCAGACTGATGGGGACACCGTGCCCCCAGTCCGTGCTGCCAGCATCATCCCAGCGCCACAGAGCGGGGATGCTCCGCCAGGAGCTCTGCTGCTTCCCATCCTGCCCACGGGAAAAATTCC
Source organism: Pterocles gutturalis (assembly GCF_000699245.1). NCBI lineage: Eukaryota > Metazoa > Chordata > Aves > Pterocliformes > Pteroclidae > Pterocles > Pterocles gutturalis. The sequence goes on from NW_010143406.1 coordinate 3,437, forward strand.
CAAAAGTCCTCCCTGGAAAGCACGTACACATGGAAACCCACACAGGAAGGGCAGGACTGCGGCACTGCGGGGGAAACCACCCCCCTTGGAAATAACCCCCCAACATGTGCTCGTGTCCCCGGCATGAGTATCACCACATCCCGGGGTTTGGGGGTGCAGCCGCCCCAGGCAGCGTTTTTTGGGGCAGGTGTCCTGCGACCCACGGCACGCCCCATGGCAATGTGTTAGAAAATGAGGAAATGGCTAAAAATACCGGGAACCACCTTGGAGCTGAGGAGGCAGGATGTTTTCAGCAGCAGAGCTGCTTTTAATATCCTCTCTCACAAGCCTGGCTGCGGTTTGCTGGCGCCTGCGGATGCCCAGTCTCCTCCCCACCCCACCTAGCCCAGATTTAGGGCTCTGATCTCACCTGTTCTGCAAGGTCTGGGTTAAATCCAGCTGCCTGCATGCACAGAGCTGCACTTTGGTGTTTGAACCCGAATCCCCGCCTTGCCCTGCAGCTGGTACCCAGCCCTTAGCTGCAGCAGGAGCCCAGGGAGGGCGGGTTAGGACACGGCTAAGGAGGCAAGCCCCTTCCGAGCCATGCCTGTGGATGGCACCCTGACCCACAGCCCATCTCCGTGCTCATGTTTGCATTGAGAGCGATCACACTCCCACGCTTGGCACCCCCAGCTGCCTGGCAGAAGCATTGGAGGACGCCAGCACCCTCCGTGTCGAGCCCTGCAGCCCTGAAACTCGTTCTCTGAGGATGCTGGCGGAGAGAAGAGCCCCAGCCCCATGATCCCATGGTGGGACCACTCCCGATCAGCTCCGGTGCAAACTCCTCCTGCTCCCCTGAGCTGGCTCTGAAGTAGCTCCGTGCCTGCTGCCAGCACCCCCTGGGACACGGAGCAAACCTGCGCTGCTGCAACGCTGCCCTGGCCCCAGCCTGGGCGAATCAACCCCCGGAGACTCGTTCTGGCTGATCCCCACCGTCCCCCGGCTCCCCAGCCTTCCCCAAATCCTGCTGCTGCTGTTTCCCCCAGCCCAGGACTTGTTTTCCATCCTTTCCCAAATGCCGGAGGAGGTTTCCTTCAGAGATGCTCCGGGGCAGGGCTGGGCTGGACTCCTGGGATGCCCAAACCCGCTGCCGTTGTGCATCTGTCGCGTGTTGAACCTCCTGCTCGGCATCTTCCCCGGCTCCCCCATGGAAATAAAACCCAGGGGCACCAGTGGTGATACCCCCGGGCTCATCGCTGGGTCCAAACCGTCAGCAGCGCGACTGCCCTGCAAGCTGGTCGTGCAGCCTCGTGGTTTTCTGCAGCCGTGTAACGCTGCAAAAGCGGGCTGGGAGCGCGTTTCCCAGGAAGGTGCAAACATCCACATTCAGCAAGGATGTGTCTGCTTTGCAGCATCGCCTTCAGCTTAAAATTGGGGGAGAGAGATCCTGGGTGCATGACAAGGGTGCAGGTGGCTGTACCTGCTCGTGGAGCACAGCCTCAGCACGCTCGTGCACGCGCCTGCTTGTCCCCTCCACAAGGCTCCTCCAGGACAAGTCCCATGGAAATAATGAGCAGGAGCAGGAGGACAGAGGCTGGGTTCTTCGTTAACCGCAGCAAAGCGGCCGTGTCCATCCAGGCTGCGTTGCCTCTGCCCCAGGGACTGCAGGCACGAACCCCATCCCTGCAGCAAGCTGGGAAGAGCTGCTGGTGGACCCATCGTGCAAAAATGTGTGTGAGCGTGGGGGTGTGCACAGCTCGGGGGGCTCGTGCAAAGGTTGCAATGCAGAGGGGGCAGGTGTGTGTGCATTTGCATCCTGCTGTGTGCATGCACGTGTGCATTTGGAGAAATCTGTGTGTATTTTGCAACCTCAAGGCATTTCTCTCCGGTACGTTTCCAGACCCGTGTGGAACCCCCTCCTCCTGCCTCTCTAGGGCTCTGCTTCGCCACCCTTGATGCCCGTTGGCTTTTCAGCACCCTTGGCATCCGCAGGCACACGTGCAAGGACGGGGCGGGTACTGCTCTGGCCTGGACGGGGTTTTGGGGTAGGACCGTGGGGTTCTTGCAAACCTTTGCTCCTTGAAACACAGGCGGGGACAGCCACTGGGTAGATGGCATGAACCCAAGGTGCAAGCGCAGGAGGGAGGAGCTGCTCGTGGAGCCCTTTGGGGAGAGTTAGCTCACCCCCAGCACTGCCAGGTGCTATTTTGGGGCTCCATGGCATGTATCTGTGCTGGGTACACGTGTGTGTGTGTGTGTATGCACCTGGGAGTGCATCTGTGCGGGGGGGCACGTGTGCATGCGTGCATCTCTCTGTGTATGTCAGTTCCATGTGTGCATGCGTGTGTGTGCACCGTGTGTATGCATGTCTGTGCATGTGCTGCACGCATTCACGTGTCTCCATGCATGTGTGTGGTGTGTGCATGCACGTGTGCACTGTGTGCATGCCTGTGAATGTGCTGCATGCATTTGTATGTGTCTGCACGCATGTGTGTGCATTTGCTGAGGTGGGTGCAGGATGCACGGAGCAGGTTGGGTTGCTGGGGTCAGTACTGCGGGATGCACGGAGCAGGTTGGGTTGCTGGGGTCGGTGCTGCGGGATGCACGGAGCAGGTTGGGTTGCTGGGGGTTGGTGGGTGCAGGATGCACAGAGCAGGTTGGGTTGCTGGGGTCAGTACTGCGGGATGCACGGAGCAGGTTGGGTTGCTGGGGTCGGTACTGCGGGATGCACGGAGCAGGTTGGGTTGCTGAGGGTCAGTGGGTGCTGGGGGATGCACGGAGCAG
>NW_010143406.1:6228-20698 GCF_000699245.1 Pterocles gutturalis
TGCTGGATGCACGGAGCAGGTTGTGTTGCTGGGGTCGGTGCTGCGGGATGCACGGAGCAGGTTGGGTTGCTGGGGGTTGGTGGGTGCAGGATGCACAGAGCAGGTTGGGTTGCTGGGGGTCGGTGCTGCAGGATGCACGGAGCAGGTTGGGTTGCTGGGGTCGGTACTGCGGGATGCACGGAGCAGGTTGGGTTGCTGAGGGTCAGTGGGTGCTGTGGGATGCACGGAGCAGGTTGGGTTGCTGGGGGTGGGTGCCGCAGGATGCAAAGAGCAGGGTGGGTTGCTGCGATGCTGGGGCCGGGCAGAGTGGAGCTGCGGGGATCCCGGCAGGATGCTGGAAATTGTTTATGGGAGTCTGGAGAACTCTGCAGCTTTGCAGCTCACCGCAGGTGCAAAGGGGGAGGCTCACCCATGCTGCCCAGCCCTCGGCCACCACAGGATCTGGGCTGGGGGTTATTTCTCCTTCTGCTCCCCCCTGGGGTTGCTTTTCCCCTTGGTTTCATTGGAAGGAAGCCGTGCTTGTCCCTGCACCCATTGCGGCCACCCTGAGGCCAGAAAATCTTGGCGGAGCAGCTTTGCTCACCCACGCAGAATTTTTGCAGAATTTTTCGCGAGGTCTTTCCTTGCCCATTGTCCCCTCTCGGGGTGGCCTTGGGCATGTCGCGTGGTTGCTTTCCCCGTTGTGAACCTCCACGGGCAAAGGCTCCCCCTGCCCCAGGATGGTGCCCGCTGGCACAGCAGTGGTGGGCGATAACCAGTGACATGGAGATGTCCCCCTGCAGTGATGCAGGTGACAAGCAGGGACATGCAGAGGGGACCAAACAACGTCACCGTGCCCCGGGAGGAGAGCTCCGAGCTGGCACGCTGCAGCCTGGGAAGGTCCAGCAGTGGGATTAATAACGGGCTAATTAATAGAGGAAAGATGCCATCGGTGCCTGGAAGATGCTCAGCTCCTCCGTGACCGCCCCACGGTGCTCCCAGAGCCCGGTCCCCTCCCAGCGCACCCCAGTCCCCTCCTGGTCCCCCAGCACCGCCACTGCGGGAAAAAAAAGCCGGTTGGGTGGTGGGCTGGAGCCCTTCGCATGTGCGCAGCTGCTTTCTCCCTCTCTGTACTTGGACGATTTTAATTCAAACCAAATGGTTTCGCCGGGTTTCTCCTCCGCGGAATGGAGGGGGTGAGCTGCCAGGCGGGTCCCGTGCCAGCCCGCAGCATCGCGCCGGCCGCATCCCACCGCAGCCTAAAGAACAATGGGGATTATTTATTTAAAAAAACAAAAAAAACCCCAAAATCTCATTATTTGTGTGGGTTTGGCTTTGAGTCCCCCACCCCGGGCTGCGTTGGAGACCCAGTGTCGATGCAAGGCAGAGCGAGAAGATGACATTCCCCTGCCTGGATCAGTGTTTTTGGGGTGCACCAAGCGTGCAGTGGGGTGCTGGGGTCCAGGATTGGGCTTTACTGGGTGCTACTGGGCTTGCTGGGCAGGGGGTTGCTGGAGCAGGGCTAGGAACTGCTGAGAGCAAGAGGTTTCCCCCAAATTTCCAGGTTCTGGGGTGGGTTTCCTCCTTCGGGAAGAGCCCTGGGATGCGGGATGCAGGTTGCTCCTGAGCCTGGGTGGGTTTTTTCCCTTGGGAAGAGCCCCGGGATGCTCCTGAGCTGCGGTGGGTTTCTTCCCTTGGGAAGAGCCCTGGGATGCGGGATGCAGGATGCTCCTGAGCCTGGGTGGGTTTTTCCCCTCGGGAGAAGCCCTGGCAGCCCCGGGATGCGGGATGTGGTGCTTGGAGGCTGCCAGCAAACCGCACCCCGAGCCGTGGAGACCTGCCGAGCCGGCCTGATGGTCCTCATTAGAGAGCAAGGGCTGAGCTCAGGTCCAGGATCCGCAGCCAGAAGGGAAACCTGACTGTTCAAATGAAAACCTCAGTGGGGGAAGAAGGAGGCTTTAAGGTCTGTTTTTAGGAAAGGGAAGCGGATGCTGTTAGCAGCCAGTCTGACTCAAAGGCAAACACAAGCCAGGCGAAGCCACGCGGCAGAGCTTCGTAGCATCATGACCCGTCTGGCAAAGCCCAGAGCCACCCCCAAGCCTGGTGCCTCCTTCTCCAGCCCCTCAGCAACCAACCTCCTTCTCCAACTGTGGAGAAAACCCTGGGGCCAAAGAGGGGCTGGTGGGGTGAAGCTTTTGGGGTTTGAGGTCAGGCTCCCACCTCTGAGCACCAAGGAACAGGGGATGTCCAAGCGCTCCTTGGGAGGAGACGGGGTTGCACCTCTCAGGAGGGTCCCCACCTCCACGGGGTGGTTTCTGATGCTCCACTTCTCCATCCCTTCCAGTCTCCAGACCGCAGACTTCCCCCGAGGACCTGAAGGCCCTGATGGGGAACGTCAACCGCCTCAACGAGAGCTTTCGGGACATGCAGCTGAAGCTGCTGCACCTACCTCTGAAAGGGGACGTGCTGGATCACATCTGGAGGCTGCAGGACCTCCTGCAGAACCACTCGGACTCCTTGTTCCTCATGACGGGGTCACTGCAGAAGCTGGAAGGGCTTCTCTGGAGCCTGCAGACCCAAGCCAGCCAAACGGACAAGGCAGTGTCCAACCTCTGGGACAGCTTGTCCCAGCAGAACGACGCGGCTCAGCAGGAGATGTACAAGCTCTCCGTGGAAGGCAACAGCAGCCGGCTGCTGCTGCAGCACCACGACCGCCTCCTGAGCCACCTGGGCAGCAGGGTGGAGAGCCTGAGCGAGCAGGTGACGGCCGTGAACGGGGCCATGGACACCATGAACAGGACCTTCTCCTACGACGTGAACATCCACCATACCCGCATCCAGGACCTGCAGGTGCTGATCAGCAACGCCACAGAAGATGCCCGGCAGATGCGCCTCATCCACATCGCCATGGAGGAGCAGCTGAAGCACGAGCTGGCCATCCTCAACAACGTGACGGAGGACCTGCGGCTGAAGGACTGGGAGCACTCCGTGGCGCTGAAGAACATCTCCGTGATACGGGGTAAGCCCAGCACCTCTTGGAAGCAGCTCCTTCACTGGTGCATGAGGAGGGGGCTGTCCTTTGGGTGGTGGCAATGGGGATGTCCTGTGAGGATGTCTCAGGTACTCGTTGGTGTACCAAACCCACCAGGCACCACCACTTAAGTGTCTGCGGTGTTCAGGTATCTCCATCACCTTGGACTTTTGGACTCTCTCAAAATGCTCCTCCATCCATGTCAGGAAGAAAGCTCCCAAGGTTCCCTCAGAGATGCCAGGAGAAATCTGCCAGGTCCCTGCTGACCATGAAAGTGAACCAGCCCAAGCGTGGCAGACATGGTGGGGTTTTTTGCCTTGCTTTGTACGGCAGTGACCAAGCAGGAGGCTGCCCACCGGTGCCTTCGGTCATCAGCACTCTCATCATTGGCTTTACTGTACATCCCCTTCACTCTCTTCTCCCTCTCCCATCTGCCCTCAGCCCCTCCCAAATCATAGAATCATCCATCCCAGGATGGTTTGGGTGGGAAGGGACCTTAAAGCCCATCGAGTACCACCCCCTGCCAGAGTCCCACCCCCTGCCATGGGCAGGGACACCTCCCACCAGCCCAGGTTGCTCAAAGCTCGGAACCTTTTCAGGCTGTTGGCTGGTGATGACAGCTCGGGGAGGTCCCCAGGCTCGTCTCCAGCATCCCACCACGCCAAGCAGCTCGCGTGGCTTGGAAGGGGCTTGACCTGACAGCGCAGAGGGGCTCTTAAATAACGGTGTCACCGGGATGCACGGTGTCATCCACCGCCCACCCCGAGCCACTTGCACAACTCCCTGGGTGGGATGTGCTGGCTCGCAGCAGGTCTGGCAGGGTGATGGCAGCGGTCCCAGCTGGCCGTCACATCTCTGCGCGTCACGCGAGCCCTCATCCCGGCGGGTTTGGAGGGTTTCTCTGCTCCGCCGATGCAGCGAGCTCAGCCCTGTGCCGGCAGGAGGGTGAAGCAGGGCTGCATCTGGGCTGGGGTTTCATTCCTCAAACGCTGTGGGGTGGGGACCAGCTTGGCACGGTGTCCGCAGTGCTGCTCAGCCTCTCCAAGCACCCCTCCCACTGCTCCTCCGTCCTCCAGCCCAGCTGCTCCGTGTCCCATCCCACCAGCTGTCCCTGGGACGGGACCATCTCTGCTGGTGGAGCTGCCTGCGTGGAGCCAAGAGGAGATGGGCTGGTGGCTGATGGACCGCAGGGCTCGCTGCTCTGGGAAGAGCTCTGGAGGATGAATGCCAAAACCTTGGAGCCAGCAATGGGATCAGCCCCATGATGTGCCCATCCCCAAGTCCCGTTTCTAACCCCAGGCATTAGGGAAAGGGAGGAAGGGACAAGACATCTTGCGGAGCTCTTACGGAGCAGCTGAGATTGTTGCCCATGGTCAGCCTCCATGAGACTTAGTTCCCTTCCTAGCCTGCCCATGCCCGTGAGCTCCCTGAGGTCCAGTGGGTTTTCTGGGATGGAAGAAGAGATCAGGATGAGGATGAGGATGAGGATGAGATGGGATGAGATTGAGATTGAGATTGAGATGAGATGAGATGAGATGAGATGAGATGAGATGGGATGAGACTGAGATGAGATGAGATGAGATGAGATGAGATGAGATGAGATGATGAAACGGTGGCAGAGGACTGGGGGGCTGCGCTGTAGCAGCTGATTTTAAGGAGGAAGGGCATCTCCAACCCCCATCCCACCAAGAGATGCCCCGAGCAGACAGCTCCCATGTTCCAGGGTTAACAGAACCGAGGTGGAGCCCTGCTGTGGGCTATTTCCCAGTGTGCCCATCAGACCAGGGCAGATGGAAGTTGTCAGAGCTGGCCCTGCACACAGAGCCTCAGCTGAGCCGTGCTGGAGCCAGCACAGGGAAACAGGACGTTTCGTGTCAGCAGTGCCATGGGTGTGGGACCCCATCCCTCCGGAGAGGATCCTTGGGGTAAAGTCGGGGTGAGGAAACGGGAGACCTTTCCTCAGTGGCTCCCACCGCAGATGTTTCCAGGGTTGCTTTCAGTTTTGCTGGCAGTTGGAAAGCATCCATTTTGTTTAAGCCAGTGGTTTGCAGCAGCCCAACCTTTGCTGCGCTGGGGTGCAGCAGGGGAGGGAAGAACATCCGAACCCAGGAGCACAACTGGCTCTGGCAGAGTTTTCACGGCTCATCCTGGGACCTTCGGGCAGGAGATGTACCAGCAGAAAAACTCCTTTGCCTGGACGCTCCCACTGCTTCCCATCAAGCTCACCCCGATAAAGCCACAGGTCTCTGTCGGGCTCTGCTTTCTGAAACGCCCCGTGGGCTGAAATGAATGGTATCAACATATTTTAATTATTTTCTTCTACATTCTCCATTAGTTCTTTATTTCAGAAGGGGTTGGGTGGTATGGGGCAGCCTGAACATACCCCCATTGTTCCACTTTAACAAACTGGCGTGAGTGGATTGAGATGAGATTTTGGGAAGAAATGTTTTCCTGTGCGGGGGGTGAGGCAGTGGCCCAGGGTGCCCAGAGAAGCTGTGGATGCCCCATCCCTGGAGGGGTTCAAAGCCAGGCTGGATGAGGCTTTGGGCAACCTGGGCTAGTGGGAGGTGTCCCATGAACATTGCTGGACCATCATGGAGAATCCTGCCTCTCCTACCCAGGGCCAGGCAGCATCCCTGCTGCTCGTGGTTCCTCTTGTTCCCACCCCAAAATGCCTCCTCAGGGTCCTCAGCTCTCCCGAGTGCCCATTGTTCTTTGCATCCTTTTTTTTTTTTCCAACTGAGAACAGGAGACGTGTCCTGGGGGTCTGGGTCCAGCCCAGAGAGGGGCATCATCCAGGGGAGAGGAGACCCAGGGCAAGCTGATGCAGTATTTCCCTCCCAGCCCCTGACCACCTCCAGCTTGGGATGTTTCCTGAGCTTGCTGCGGTTCATCTGCTCAGGATCCCGCTCATTTCTGCCCAATATTTGCAGATCCTAATTGCTTGTTCATTAGGACTGCTGAGCATCCCCCCTCCTCCTCTCCTGACCCTCTTGCGTCACCACGTTGCCCGTAGCCCTGGCTGCTTGGTTGCTTGATGCTCAGCTGGGAGATTATGGCTTTTGGGGTTTCTAGGAAAACGATGTTGAACAGTTTCCAATGATCCCCCAGGCTTGGTAGGACAAAGCCCAAATGACCCCTCCAGGCCTCTCTCTGCCCTATTTTCTACCATCCCGTGAGACTTTTTTTTTTTTTTTTTCCCCTGTTCAAATTCTTTCTGCCAATTGATTTAGCTCATAATTGTTTTCAGCTTTGCCGACTTGGCCCTTTGCAGGCTGAGGACTAGAGCTCTGTTGCTGGCTTGGAATTTCTGCTCGCTCACGAGGGTTTACAGCGAACAGCAAAGATCACCGACGGCCGGTTCCTGATGAGGTCAGGGACACAAACCCCCTCGTAAAGGTTCATCTCAGTATTTCCAAAACACTTTTTTTTTTTTTTTCCTTAACATTATTGGAGACATCACAACTTTTGGTCAAAAGGGAATTCCAGGAGGAATTTCCCATAGTGTCATGCTCAGGTGGAAGCCCAAGGTGAAGCTTTCTGGCACATGGGGCAGGTTGATGGAGTCGTGTTTGGCCTTTGATTGGCCTTTGGTCATGGAGGAAGGCTGCTAACAAGCTCCCTTGCTCTCATTTTGCTCCTGTCTGTGCTTATTAGAGGTCCCTGGACACCTAATCCTGGGTGAAGGGTGGGTGGGTGCATGCGCTCATGCATCTGCTGTGTTTCAGGGCCACCAGGACCCAAAGGAGACCAAGGCAATGAAGGGATGGAGGGTGAACCTGGGCTTCCTGGCTTGCCTGGGCTTCGAGGTAAGGAACCACACACCCAGGGTGCTCATAACCCTGCAAACCTTCACCCACAGTCCAGAGAGTCCAGGGGACACCTCCTGGTGACATCCCAGCCTGTCCCTTGGGACCTCGTTGGCTACGCACAAGTCTTGGAGAAGAACAGGATTAACCTGCTGCCCCATCTCCTGCCAGCCTTCAAGGGGCAAAAAGTCCCTCTCGTGTCCCAGCTGGCCCCAGTGGGAGCTCCACGGGTCCATCACCTGCAGGTTGGTGCCCCCAGGCTCCAGAGCCGGTGAGGGGCGGTCCCTCCAGCCTGGCAGAGGGGTCTCGGCCACCGGCTGCAGCTCTGAGGCTTTTCACGGGACACTATTTTCAATGTCAAGAATGATAATTGTTTTCCCCTTCTTAATTGCAACCATCATTTTTGAGATAAATTCAATTTGAAAAAACAACAGAAGACACCCCCCCCACCCTGAGAAACAGGACTTGGCTTGAGCCTGGCTCTAATTTTAAGCCCAACACAGAAATACTGGCTTTGCATCCAAGAGCCGGGGCTGGCACGGAGGTGATGGAGGCTTCCCCTGCGGGAGGACTTTCTGTCCCCAAGTCTCTTTCCTATTGAGGTGACAGGATCACGGTGTCCCTGCCCATGGCAGGGGGCTTGGAACTAGCTGATCTGGAAGGTCCCTCCCAACCCAAACCATTCCCTGGTTCCATGATTCCACGATCCATCCTGCCTGGATGGAGCATCCATCCTCCTTCTCCATCCTGGGTGTCCAGCCCTGGCTTGACCTTGGCTGCCGAGGACACGACCCGCGCAGGACTATCGGTGTCGGAGCAGGGGGGTTCAGCCCATCCGAGCATCTGAGCTGGGCTTAAACCCCTCCTGTTTTGGTGCCCCTTTCCCCCGGCTCCCCGGCGGGCGGCAGGACCAGCCAAGTGAGGCAGAGCCAGCTTGGAAACACGATCACGCTCTGAAAGCCCTTCTCGGTGCTGGCTGCCCGTGCGGCTTTCACCGACAGCTATATTTTTTTGCGCTGACAGATTCATGGCTGTTTTACTTGGGTGTAACAAGCATCAGAAATACATCGTCTGGCTTCTTTCCTTTTTTTTTTTTTTTTTTTTTTTGTGTGTGTGTTTAAACAGAAAAACAAAACAATCTCTGGAGGGTTCACCTTCGGGAAGAGTTGCTCAAAGGGCCACTATTTTTAGGTCTTTCTCCATCTCACTTTCTCCGGTGGTCACAGCGCCAGCCCTTTGGGTACGAGAAGGTCAGGATGCTGTAAAGCATCCCTGGTAAATCCCTTTTGCACAGCGGATCCACCATCCTGCCCCAGCTCCATAGCCATGTCCTGACACGCTGCAGCATCCCTCTGGGAGGGGGGCGAGGTGTTGGCTGGGAAGGAGTTAAGCCCCAGACCATGTCCACTGGAGCTGGTGCCCAAATTCCTCCTGGCAGCTTTTTTTTTTTTTGGTCTTAAACCAGAGGAAAATATTGACTAGGTTTGGAGAAGCGCCGCTCAGGAGAGGCAGACGGTGCAGTGCCGGGGCAATTCAGGGCTCATCGTGCCAGGCAGAGGGCTGAGCTCGGGTGCTGGAGGAGCTCCATCTGAATGGCTTCTCCCCCAGGAGCTTCAGATCTGACCCAATCTCAGGCTCTGGCTGAGTCCTTGCTGGGTCGATCTGGTGGGACCACCCCCAGGTGCCCCCAGAGCCCATCACCAGCACAGGGGTCCCTCCCTCCCCTCCCGTTGGTGTCCCATGTGGATGGAGGTCATCTCCAGGGCTTGCGGGTGTCCCCTGTGAAGGGAGCCCCAAACTACCGCCCCCGTTTCCCACCTCCTGGAGGTCAGGGGTGCTCAGATAAGGGGGTTTCATCCAGTCCCACCTGGTCAGAGAGCATGAATGCAAGGGACCTGCAGCATCATGTCTCCTTGGGGGTCTCTGCTTCGCCCTGGCTCCTCGCTCTTCCTCCTTGGTCTCCAGCTTTGGAGCCCAGTTACCTTAATCTGAGCCTTGAGATGCTCAGAGCTTCACTAGCACCAGCCCATCTCTGGGTTAAATCCATCCTGTTATCCAGGGGCAGGTGCAGAAGGAGAGGATGGGTGGGTTCTCAGGTGTCTCCTGATGGTCCATAACTCCTGGCAAAGAACCAGAATGCGACTGGCACATCTGCTGGCACTCAGGACATGTGTGTGTGTGCACATCTGGTTTGTGTAGATCGCTGCTGCAACAGGGTCATTTTTGCCTCTTTGTCCTCGCTCCAGGGCTACCAGGGGAGAGAGGACCACCAGGACCACGTGGCTTGAAAGGCGACCAAGGAGACCTTGGCCCCCCAGGTCCAGTGGGGATGCGAGGATTCAAAGGTAAGGACCAGCCTCTGCGCGTGCTCTCGGGCGGGTCATGGGGTCCAGAGGGGCTTGTTGGGCAGCAAACTGGCTCTGGGGACCATCGGGACATGGGGCAGAGATGCTGGTGGTGGGTGTGAGAGTGGTGGGTCCTCTGGCTTGGGACCCACCTGGAGTTCCTGGGGGGAGAGGAAATCTTGGTGAAGGAAAATCATGTGCACCGAGACCTTTCCACCGATGCACAGCAGTGGAGATAGTCCAGGGATGGGAGGCAGAGGGCAGAGCAGTTGGATTGTGATGCTCCTACCACGCAGTGGGGTTCAGGGCGGGCAGTGCTGCCTGACCGAGCCCTGGCCAGAGCCCTGTGAGGACCTGCCCTCCCACGTGTGGCTCTGGTGGGGTGTCAGGAACAGCCTGGTGTTTGTTTTCTGGTGACCTTTTTGGGCTCGCTGTGGTTTTGCAGCGCCTCGCCACACCCCGGCTAAGAGCAGGGAGAAGCTGTGGGTGTAGGAAGTGGCCACGCACCTATTTAGCAGGACAGATCTGTCCCAGGAGACTTTTTATAAGAAGTTCCATACTGCAACAGGATGGGTGATCCCAAAACATGCTTTTTCTGCCTCAAAATGCCTTGTGGGCAGGGGGCAGGCAGGAAGAGCACAGCCCAAGGACAGGACACCACCCTGGGCAGAGCTGCCCTGCCTGCAGCCTGCCCTGGACACACTGACCAAAGTGGTGGATTCCCCTCATCTCATGCCGGTGGGGGATGTTGACCTGGGACGTGGCCATGCTGGCCACCAGTGTCCAGGTCTGGAAATGCCGGGAACCCTGCAGGCAGCACTGCGGGCAGAAGGGCAGCAGTGCGGGCAGGGAGTGTTGCTGTCCCTTCTTCCAGATGTCCCAAGCGTTATTCATCTTGCTAGATCTTGCTTTCATGCAGCGAGCATCTTGGGTGAATTGCACATGTGAAAGATGAAGGAAAACATCAGTGTTGTGGTTTAACCCCAGCCAGCACCTCAGCCCCACGCAGCCGCTCATTCACTCCCCCGCGGTGGGATGGGGCAAAAGAATCAGAAGGGTAAAAGTGAGAAAACTCGTGGGTTGAAATACAGACAGGCAGGTGTTCAGTCATCCCCAGGACAGCCATCGTGCGTAACGGTGACTTGGGAAGACAAACGCCATCACTCCAAACGTCCCCCCCTTCCTTCTTCTTCCCTCAGCGTTATATGCTGAGCATGACGCCATACGGTCTGGAGTATCCCTGGGGTCAGCTGGGGTCAGCTGTCCCATCTGTGTCCCCTCCCAGCTCCTTGTGGACCTGGTGTCCAGTTCTCCTGGATGTCCTCCAAAGTGCTGGTCATCGACAAAGACAGAGATTGGGATGAGACCCCCATGTTGTGTCTGGTGGCCCATCCTACATATTCAGTAGCCACACTGGTGGCCATTTCCTGTATCTTGCATGCCATCAGAAAGCTCCTTGTAGTTGAGAGGCAGGAGCACATCTTCCATCCTTTCTCCACTTTGTGGTGTCTTTAGGAGAAGGATCTTTCCTAGAGGGAAAGGTAGATGGGAAACACCATCTACCTCCCAGTGCCTCCCAGTGCAGCCCCAGGAAGCTTTGGGTCCAGCTAGAAAGGAGATGGAGGAGATGAGATACTGCTGGTGGCCTCCTTCTGTAGGGAGAGAGCAGCAGGAAGCTCCCAGAGCTGCAGATCAGCAAGAAGGTCTCGTGCAGGATTAGCAGATGTCCAATCCTTCCCTTGAGCTGTCACTGCTGTGATCACGCACCCTACTGACACGATGGCTCCGGTCATCCCACCGCTCTCCCAGTCACCCCAGTCCAGGCACAAGTTGACCTCCTGGGGCTCGTTAGCTGCTGGAGATGGCTTTCCAGGCCACATGGCTGGTTAGATGTCATTTCTGTGTAGTCTCGCAGAACGCTGCTGGGTGCCAGTTCCATCACCCCATCTAACTGGAAGCCCAGGGTTTCTGGGCTGGTGTCACTGGGACCAGTCTCCATCCTCCCACCGAGGCAGAGGCTGCCAGTGGGGCACAGAGCTGCAAGAACAAAGAAAACAGCATTTCATGCCCTTTTCCAGTGCTATCTCTTGGGTTTGTTGGAGGTATCGGGTGCGAACGCGAGGGAGACATCGACGCCGAGATGTTCCTGGCAGTGCATCAAACGCTGAGGTCTGCCAACCAAAACCACAACGTGCTTTGGGACCGCGGTTTCCTTTCCCTCCCTGGAGCAGAGGAAAGTGGGCTTTTCTCACTGGCCGGTGCCAAGCACTCATTAAAGAAGAAAATTATCCCAAGGAGCCTGGGCCGGTTGAATTGGGCTTCAGCAGAGGACCAAGCCCCGATGCCGGATTTCTGCAAAGGGCATCGCCAGGGGACGTGTCCCTTCTGGAGGGAGGAGGTTGATGGGCTCCTGCATCACATTTCCATCCCTACGACAGAGACGTTAACAGCTCGTGTGCTGGGTCAGTGCTGAGATGTAACAGACCCCATGGTGGCCACCACAGCTCCAGCAAGGAGCTCCCTGGAGACACAACACTGAGGATGGAGCCTTTCTCCAGCGCTTCCCAGCCCAGGAGGTGGTGGAGACCACCCCCAGCACAGCCCCTGCCTCCAGGGCAGAGCTGTGGCCACCCCACAGTAGAAGAGCATCAACGCCCACAAGCTTGGTGACCTTTCCCCAAAGCTGGTCTGAATCTCAAGCGCCCTTGCCCGGGGAGATGAAGCTCTTCTGCTCTTGGTTTTGGGAGGCGATGGGTTGGATGGATCTTTGCCATGTGGTGCACGGCTTCTAGCTGTCATCCTTTCACTGGTGCAGGGTCATCCCTGGATCTGAGGAAGCTTCTTGGCTTGAAGAAGGTTAAGCTGTCTCTGGGGCTCCACCAGCCTTTGACGCACCCCCTTCCTCGTGCATCTCTTGGAGGCATCCTTGGTTTGGGGTGAGGATGGCACCACGGCAGCAACGCCATCAGGGTGGACCACCTGCAGGTGCCACCTCACCAGCACAGGGTCCCTCCCTCCATTTCTGTTGGTGTCCCACCTGGATGGAGGTCACCTCCTGGGCTTGGATGCGTCCCCTACGAAGGGACCCCCAAACTACAGCCCCCGTTTCCCACCTCCCGGAGGTCAGGGGTGCTCAGATAAGGGGGTTTCATCCAACCCCTTCTCCAATAAACAGCAAACCACGCTGGCAGCAGGCGCTGAATTTCTACGGTTTATGGGATTCTCTGAAATTTATAGGAAACAGACACCGAGCCAGGCACTGGTCCAAGCCCGGGCTTTAAGTAAAAGCCTGTTTTTTCCTGCAGCACTAGTCTTACACTTCTATAATGACTTTCTTCTGAGCACGGGAGAGCTCTCGGCTCCCCAGGAAATGCAGCCTGTCCTGGGGTGGATGAGCCTCCACATCGAAAATCCCAGGTCAGAGATGGTGTGACCTGGTCAGGGACAGCTTCTCCTCTCCACAGCAGAGCCCCGAGTTATCTTCCCTTGTTGGTATTTTCCCTTGTTGGTATTTTCCTGTCCTTGGTGCATTTTCCCCTCAAAATTACCCCAGCAGAGTATTATTTTCCTCGGTTCCAAATGGGGAAAATTACTCTGGAAAGTGATTATCCATCCAGTCGTCTTCACTCTTCTGTGGAGAACGTTGTGCAGGGAGCACACTGGGGAGGAAACAGCAGAACACGAGCCGAGGTGGGGGTCGCTCATCTGTAGATGCCTTGGGGGCAATAAGAGAAGCCCCCTCCCTGGACGCCACGTGCAGGTGGGGAGGGGGTTTGGGCGTGTTGCTGGAGGCAGAAGATGTTTCTGCCTGGGAAGATGGGGGCTGGCAGCTTCTCCCAGGCTTTGCTCCGGCACCGTGGTGATGGTCCCCTGCCCCCTGCAGACCCCGGAGCTCTTCCCTCCCTCCTCCAGGGATGTTTCCCCCACAATCTTGGTAGGTTTTGTGTCTTGCCTCTCTCGGCAGCGCTGAGCTTTTGGAGTAGAGGCGATGCCCAGGAGCAGGACGGTCGGTGAGGACCGAGCTTCTGCCGTGGGAAGAGCTGAGGGTCACTCGTCATGACGTCTGTGCCAGAATTGTGTGCAGAGTCCAGAGAAACCCAACCAAGCTGCACCAAGGGAAGCATCCGAGCAAGACCTTGAGGCTCGCTGGGTGAAGGCACTGGGCAGGACCTCCTGGTAGGACCCACAGTGATGCCAGCGAGGGTCTCTCCTGAACTGGGGGGGCTCTGTCCCCCAGCTTTGTCCCCATCTAGGGATGCTCCCCAGCCCGGACACCTCGGGGAGCTGGGCTGGACCCCATGGTGAAGGCAACCACTGAAGGGGCTGTCCTCTCTGGAGAGCTTCCATGGAGAAAAGAGAGACGGGAAGAAGGGAAAAAAAAAAGAGAAAAGAAGGAGAAAAGCCTTCCAGGAGAACGAGGAAGTGAAGGGGCTTGGAGGAGTGCAGGGGAAAAGCCAAGGTGGGTGGGGAAGGAGAAGGCAGAGGGGATGGGGTGTGCTTTGAAGGACCCTTGTGGAGCCCCTGGACCTGTTTTTAACAGCTCAGCATCTTTAACCTGGCCTTGAACATTTCCAGAGATGGGGCATCTACCACCTCTCTGGGAAACCTGCTCCCCTTGTTCAATTTCAATTTGTGCCAATTTTTTTTTCCTTGGTCTTTTTCTTAAGGGTTTCTGACTATTTCTGATGGTTGAGGTCTCCCGTCATTAGAGTGTTTCCCTTCCCCTGCAGCATCTCTTGTCCCCAACTTGTACCGGTTGCTGTCACCTCCCCCATGAGCCCAGCAGTCGAGTTGTTTGCCCCAGGAGTTCCAGCCCATGGCTTTTCTGCCCAGCACAGCTGACACATCCCTGCCCCTCGAGCTCCACCTTGCCGCCTTCCCCTCTCTCCATCATTTCTATATGATGCCCTGTAGGATGCAGCCTGGACCCTATGGGGCTTCTGACCCAAAAGAGCCAGATTTGGGGGAAAGACACAAAAAAAAAAAAACTCCATAATCGCTGCTTTCCAGTCCCTGTTCCTCTGGGTTGGGGAGGGAAGGTGGTGGAGAACACGGGCTGCTCCAGCGTCCCGGTACCATCATGTGCCGGCCAGCAGCATCCCCGGCCCCTCTCCCGCGGCTCGGGGGGGGGCTGCTGTCATCTGGTTCCCATCAGCGGGGCAGGCTGGAGGCAGCTTTCCTCCATCCGACACAGCTGCGGCTGCCCAGGGGACCAATCTCGCCTTCCCAGAGCCTCCAAGTTAAAGGGCAAGAATTTCCTGCACGCTTTTATTTTATTTTTTTTAATATTTTATTTTATAAGAAAT
>NW_010143407.1:0-10088 GCF_000699245.1 Pterocles gutturalis
CCCTGGCAATTGCTTGAAAAGGCCAAAGTATTTCCTCTCCTGCCATATAGTGAAGGTGCATTAATGACATATATTGCCTTATCTCTTCAATAAAGGGAAGATGTGCCTGACTGGCTCCCTATCATTTCAAGGGCAGAAGTTTTAGTCCTTGTGTGGATCAGTCCTGCCTCCATCTTTCAAGACAGAAGATCTGCCACCTTGCAAAGGTTTGTAATTTCCCCTTTGCTATACATCCAAATAACCTGAAAAAAAAATACCATGCAAGGAAGGGAAAATGCTTATTTACAGTGTTTTCTTAGATTAGGCACATCAGAAATGAAAGACCAGCTCAAACACTGGCTACAAACTTAGCTGATCAAGTACTGCAAGCAGAACCCAGATGAAGTAAATGCATTTCAAATACAAATTAGTATCAGATGCTGCTCTCTGTAAAAAAAGCAATTCAAGATAACAACCGAAAGTGAGCAGGATTACGACTTTCCAAAATTATCCTGATCTAATACAATTTCATGGGAGTTAGATTTGGCCATGAAATGGCCTCAAACTGCGCCAGGGCATTTTTAGACTGGATAGGAAGAAAAATTTCTTCACCAAAAGGTCGTCAAGCACTAGAACAGGCTGCCTAGGGAAGTGGTGGAGTCACCATCCCTGGATGTATTTAAAAGACGTGTAGATGTGGAGCTTAGGGACGTGGTTTAGTGGTATATTTGGCAGTGTTAGGTTAACAGTTGGACAGAATCTTAAAGGTCTTTTCCAACCTAAATAATTCTGTGTTTCTATGTGCCCACAGCAACATGAGCCTAACTACTGCCTCTCAAAAGCAATAGTTAAATGAAAACTGTCTATTACTACCTTACTACCTGACCTAGCTACATACATTAACATTTACTTTGAGGAAAGCTACCATTTAAAAAAAAACCCAAAGTTTACACAGAATTCTGCGAGCACTTAAAGACAGACTTTTATACACGTATTTTATATATGTGGCAAGAAGGCTGTCACAGAAAGGCCAGGATGGTATCATCCTGGAAAGGTAAACCTGTCTATCAGTGTTTTAGACTAAATAAATACCAACTTCCTTTGCTGTGTGAGGCAGTTTCTTTATATCCAAAACTCAGTGTTCTTATTTAATATAAGCTGCTAATCCTTTAAAAATTGCAGCCACTGTTTGTTGCTATGAGGAGAAAACCCTACATCACTTCAACAATATGTACCAGTAATGCTCAACTGTTGCTGCCAGAGATTTTTTCTGCATAACATGCAAATACATCACCTGTCATATAAAAATATATTCTTAACACTCAGTTGTTGTAGGACTAATGTATTTGTAGTGCAAGGAATGCATCCTTAAGGAAAAAAAGAAAAAAAATAAAAATGGCTTTGTTGCTTTCATCTTTATGTTATTTTAACATGAATGTTGAGTTACAGCAATATATCTACGACCCATGAGGGAGATAAATTACCTCTTTAGCTACTTAAATTCAATTTAAATGGCCATTATGAATGATTGTAGAAATAATGAATTTGTCTTCAAAACAGTCTCAGAATTTAGGATGCATTTTGTAGACATGAGAGGCTGATATTTAACAAGTCTCAAAATAAATATTTGACAAAGTTGATATAGTAAACACTCATCTCAAAACATTTACCCAGGAAGCCATAGTTGGCCTTTTCTAGGTCAAGTTAAGGGGTATATACACATACTGGCTGAAGTTAAGATGGATTTTTTTTTTAATTTTTTTTTGTGATTTAGCAAAGCAAGAGAAAGTATATTTTTCCCCAAATGTGCAAGGTTAGATTGAGGAGGAGAGGTTGTTTTTGAACTTCCACATTTCAGTAGCTCCAAACTCCACAGGCAAATCTTCAGATCTGAAATAAACACCATACTCCAACCTCTACTTCTCCTGGCATCAGGAAACAGCTATCTGAATCTTTGCATTTTTAATACCTCCACAACTGTGGGCTCTAGACTACACCCCATCCTAGAGCATTTGCGAAATTCTAGCTGGAGGGTCTAGCAACCAACAACTACTCAAATCTACCTGGATTATCTTTCAGATAGAAGAGAAGAATATTATGACTACTCAGATGCATGATTACTTTAAAATTAGCAGCTGCAAATTAAGAAGCAGTAAGGATTAAATTTAAGGCTTCAAGAATCTGTTTGTTCTTAATCTTATTTTTCATTTTTAAAAAAGTTTTGTTACAAGATAGGATGGATTTCTTACATTTGCGCCCTGACCAAATATGAACCAAAAAAAAAAGGTATTCCATTCTATGCAGATATGGTTGCGAGACAAATGTTTTGACATCCTAGAAGACAACAATGACATAAAAATTAAGCATAATATTTATGAGAAAAATTGCTACATTTTATGACAACAATACATGTTAGATATAACAAACTTGAGATCTTAATTAACTTGCTTTTAGTCTTGAATAATTTGCATTCTAGCTGCTTCTTTTAAAACACCACTGTTAATTGCCCTACAAAAAATTGCAACCAAAAGATCATATAATTTTTTTACTCCTCCATTATTTTTCTGGATGGATTTTGCTCAACAGCCTAAGAGTATTCTGCTGTTGCCACAGATCCTTCATGTAGCTGCAAGGAAACATTTTTAAAAGAACATCTACAATTTTCCTTTAATAATGAGGTTTTAAATTGACTAGGTTCATCAGTAGTGTTTTCAGGTTCCATTAGTTTTTAAACTACAGCTGAATTTCCACTGGTTATTCCAGGAACTTTTTATTCTGTGTGATTTTACTAGAAATCAGCAGAAAAACATTTACAAATAGTTAACTGTTGGCTGAATTCATCAGTCTTCACATAATTAATCACGCACTAGTCACACCTGCTTTGAAATTTACAGGCTCATAAATAACAGTTCTAGGAGGCCACATACCTTACTTTCTGTCATTCAAGAACTATTCCATGTACAAGATTGTTAATGCCTTATCAAAAATAAAGATTAAATAGTGCTCTTACAGTTCACAGACTATACCAAAATAACATTCTGCAGAAGATTTCCCATATGACCACTACCTGTTCAGTTTAATAACCTAAAAGTTACAGTGATACAGACTGCCACAGTCCGTGCAGCTAAGCTTACTAATGTCCTTAAAGCATTCTGACAACTTAATAGAAAGGCTGGAAGCGTGCCCAAGTAAGGTATCTAGTAGGTCACTCAAAGCTTCCTAACAATTGAACTTTGCCAAAGCAAGATTTTTTACCTCAATGTTGAGGTGGCAAATCTGTATCGTACAGCACCAAAGTGGGTTCTAGAAGGAGTTGGGAGGGAAAGGGACTGTGGAGACCCCAGTGCCTGGAATGGGGGTCAGTAATGTTGCAGGGGTCTGTGTTCCACAGCCTCCCTCTTTTTTCAACCTTTTTGCTTCCTAGAACATCCTCTACCTCCACAGTGCTGTGCATGTATGGGATTTACACTCCAAGGAGCAGCCCCTTCTCTGTCAGATGCAGCAGCAGTAGAGCTTTACAAATAAAACACCAGAGTGGCAAATGAGGCCATTCTTGCTGCTGGAACGGCCAATCTCCATCTCTTAACCTAGTCAAAGCAGACAGACAACTGTGCTAGGCAGCAACCTACTTTGCTTATGCGTAAAGCCAAATTTGCTTATTATGAAAATGGAAGGTGACACAATAACACAAAACAGTTTGAGTCTGTAGAAATGTACGCTGCAGTACTCATTACAGCTGGGTGAATCAAGGACTATGTTACAAATTTAATCCCCCCCTCACTCCCCAGCTTTGCAAGTCAAGCTAGATCTTTCAGTATTAGAAATTCCACTTAAAAATTATTTGCAGATCTTATTACCCGATAATTGAATTAATTTCTTGTAACTTCTACCCTTAGAAAAGCATGAACGCAAGTCATTTTGTAGGAACATAGTCTTCCTATTTTAGGGGGATAGAAAGGGACAAGGAATTATCTTTACACCTTTTTCCCTCCTGTCTAAATTCCCTGCACAGAAGTAAATTGGTGAATTGATTGGGGAGCCCAATCAGATCAGATGACTATTACCAGAGTCAAGTAGAGTCTGTTCTGCATTGCACAGTGCTGAGCTCAGACACTGATTCCAAATGGCAATTGTTTACTGGTTGTACAAATACTATTATCAGCCAAAAGGCACCATGTCTTATCAATTGTCTTAATCCATTTATACTGCATGCACTTTCCTAGTAAAAGTTTGGGAGTTTTTAGCATGCCAAGCCCTCATCTTGACCAAAATCGCCTACAAAGACTCCATCCTACAGCTACTTTTGAATGTACCAGTACCTTCACTATCTTACAGTTGATGTTAATTCAAATAATATCACTCCTAAACACAAACTATACTTTTTTGCATTCTACAGCTGTAAATACTATCCAATTAAATACATCTTAATTTCACAAAACACTTTTCCATTGATAAAGAACTCTCGACACACAGAAACAGTTGTACCTCCATTTACATACCTGTCTCTAAACAATTTCTCTATCAAAAGTCTTATTTAGAAAAAGCTATCCAAATGTTTAGATCAGGCCACAAACTCAGGTGCTTAATTCTTGGAACACAGCGTAACAGTTTGTCTGCTAGTCATGATATTTCTTCTATAATAGGAGGTACAGGGGTCTGATCCCTTGATTTGGATCCATACGCTATGTTGATTTTATAATCTAATCTGTAAAAAGATCACATTGCTCAAACTAGTACTCTTTGAACGTTATGCCAAAGTTAATCTCTACCAGAGATATGCAAAAGAAAGAAGTCAGATTTCAAAGCACTGTGAGACTGTTTGAGAGACTCCAAACAGCCTGATATAAGACCGGTTCTACTGCTCAGAGCTATCTCTGAACCATGACTGAATAGACAGGCCAGACTCTTCAAAAGAGCCATAATGTTAATGAATTTACTGGCCTGTTTTTAACAGAAGTCTGAATCCTTCTCAATATCCCCCAAGGGCTTCTGAAGTTGGGCATCCAAATACCCAAGCACCCAAGATTAGAGACCATTGTGGAAAATGCAATCTGCAGTCAGCAGTTGCCTATACATACAGCTCTCTTGTTAAGCATTTAACTCATTCTTTGCAGAGCACTGGAATACATAAATGTGAAACACTTCATATGGAAAAGCTCTGTTCTGTTTGCTACACCTGTTGCATGTAAATAGAAAGGTCGCAGGTTTCACATTTTACAGTGCCATGAGAGAAAGAACTTTCTCTAAATTATTTAAACCATGAAATGACAGAGATGGAAAGATCTGACTTACTGTAAGGTGTTGTATCAGTAGGGTCAGGAGGTGGAAAATTTTCAGTGAAGTTGACATTACACAAGTCCGTACTACAGCAGCAGAAGCGGTATGTTCCATTCTGAATCAAGGAAGGGGTGGTTGTAACTATACACTCCTCAAAGTGACACTCTTGTGGGTCTCCTATATGAGACCAGCATCCTGTAAAAAGAGATGAATTCAAGAATTCTTTGTAAAGAAGGCATAAAATTAATTCTATTGCATGGGCAATTAGACACACCTATAGAAATCCACACACTACCCTGCTAAATGTTACCTAGTGGGGTGAAATCAGTTATCATAATTTGCTTGTCTGACTTCATTACCACCTTTTAAACCAAAAACTGAAGAATTTCTTTCAAAATTTACCACAGCTGAGGAAGAGGAGCAATATGGGCAGCGATGAAGGCAAACATCAGAGGTGTTCAGCTGTCAACCTCAATAGGAGAAAATGTGCATTCTTGAGCATCTAAGCACATGTAGGCCATTCCTCATTTCTCTGAGACCAAAGACAATATATCACCCTCTGGCTCACAGTCTAGATGAAATTGTGACCTAGTCCTCTCCTCAGAGCTAGGCCATAAGATTGCATCTACAGCTTGGTGCTTCCTGCATAATTTCTAAAATTTCTGTTCTTCCTCACTGTCAACATCACCGGACTCTTCTACAGGATGACAATTTATTTCTTAGTGCTGGCCCTTTTTCCCTGCAGCAACTGTTCCTTCTCAAGTATGGTCAATGGCAGTTAAACATCGTTTATGCACAAATGCCCGGAAGGGAAAGAGGCAGTGTAAGGGCAGAGGTGAGCAGTCAGACTGATTCTTTCAGCAGATTACCAGATCAAACATAAAACAACAACACTGAGTACAACTGCACAGGATATTTGGAAATATTAGTTTTCATTCAGCCTTATATTACATTAATTTGTATCCAAGTAATGAAGAGCAGAGTCCCTGAAGAATGATAGTAAAAACACATCTCCAGCAACTGCAAGACCCTTCATTCCTCCCTAACATCACTCTGTCTGCAGAACAGCAGTGAACTGACAGTTATTGATATGTGACAGTTTTGTCCTATAGCTGCAATTTCCTTTGTAAACAAACATCCAATCAGTATGCATATACATTTTTACTTAATGAGACACTGATTTTTAAATTTTTCATTACATTAATAGGTAGAGATATACTCAAGAAAGCCATCTTCCTCTGGACTTCCTCAGTAACAAGCAATTTGAGTGGTTTTTTCTTTAACTGTGCATTGATCTCTTCGGTCTCTTTTAGAAGTCATTTATTTCAAACAACTTTCTGTTCATATTTGAAATTGCTAAATGGGAAGTTAAAAATTATGCATTCGTACAACACAGAAACTAAATGTCTAGCTTTGCAGCTGTACATCTTCGTATCAGCTGGCTAGATCACAAAAGAAAATGAATATAACAGCAAAACTACTTCACTTACACTGAAACGTCACATACCTTGTTTTACAAGATGTATGTCTCCTTCTCGCGTTTTTTCCCAAAGTCCATAGCAGG
This sequence comes from Pterocles gutturalis, assembly GCF_000699245.1. Classification (NCBI taxonomy): domain Eukaryota; kingdom Metazoa; phylum Chordata; class Aves; order Pterocliformes; family Pteroclidae; genus Pterocles; species Pterocles gutturalis. The sequence goes on from NW_010143407.1 coordinate 6,821, forward strand.
TACTACCTTTCATGCATAAAATTGTGCCATTCTCCTGGGAGATTCGGCTCTCACTGATTCCATGGTCCTGCTGATATGGGTCCTTAAATGCACACAGCCGCTCTTCACTCTGTGTAGCTTTAGACAAAGAAAGGAAAATACTTTTTGTCAGTGATTTTATGCATAAAATATTAACTTTAATGAAAGGATGCTTAAAATCTTCTGGAAACCTACATTCAAGACCATCTTGACATATATATGTATCTGTTCTTTAAACTGTACTCCAACAGTCAGAAACAAAAATAAGGTCTATTCTGAAGTTACTTTCATAAAGAGGACAAAAAAAACCTCAGCAGACGTTTCAAAATGAATGTGCAAATGTTTGAAGTTCACAGGTGCAGAATACAAATTTCATTGCATAGTCTGCATCGTCTGTATCATTTGTCCTCACGCCTAAGTTACACAACTGTTAGAGGGATTCTTCAGCAACCGCATGCGCTACTTAATTGCTTCCAGATCCTAAACCAACATGACCTTTTTCAGACTGCCATCCAACCCAGTGCCTACCTAATTCAGATGTTTTTTTCCACTCTCTTTCTATTGACCTATCTTTTTTTTCTACATGTTATTCAGCCATTGCACTAACATTTACTTCTTTTTGCTCAGCAGCCTATTAGTTGGGGGTCTTTCACACAACTTCATTAGTGGCCACCAACAGAAATACTAATGGCTGAGTAAAACCCATACGTCAAGCAGCACGTCTGGGAAACGCTGCCTGTAAACAGAAGCAATGCTACATCTAAAGTCTTCCTGTGGCATGTCTAGAAGGAACATTATAAAACACACAAAGAGAGTACAACAATAAATACCCATGATCATCTGAAAAATCTTTGGGGCTTCTTATTACAATAAAAACAAAACCAAAACCACCCATAAAAAGCATACTGATTTTTAGAAGAATATTTAATCAACAAACTTTTAAAAAGTAATATCTTAAGAACTTGTATGTTTTACCCATATAATTGCTGCTTTTTTTTTATATCACCCAATGAAAGGACTCAACCATGCTGATATGCCTCTCTCATCTTTTCTTTAGGAAGAGAAGAGTAAACAATTCTTCAGAAAGACATCAAGTCCAAGATAAATAAATCCTACATTTGCAGTGAATATGATAGTTAAAATATTTTCATTCTTGCTTGGAATGATTCTATAAAATGCATGGAAAGCTAGGTGTATAATTAACGTGTAATTGCAAGGCACTTAAGTATTATTCAGTAGTACAGCTCAGCAAACATACAATCACAGTAAGGATTTGTACTACTAGTTGTTGTGTCTCAGCAACTAGATTTCACCCAATTCTTTATCTCCCACGAAAGCATTGGTAGTGAAAAGATGAAAGGTGGAGTAGATTGGTCTTTTGGGAAAACAGATTTTAAACTCAAAATAAAACTGTAGCGTACATAATTGTAAATTATTAAAGGTACTGTATATGTATAAAATATCTCCTCACTGAGGATTTACTTATTTGATCATTCTGCAGCACTGGCCCCAAAGAAGCCATGTTTCAGCAAGGCAGACTTACTGCAAAAATGCTGTTTCACTGTGTCACCAGCATAGACAATTAGGTAATAGAAAGACAAACTAAGAGACTCAGATACCTGTCTCACTTCTGAGGCCGTTACTATGCATTAAAGAGTCAAAACTAAAAATTATCTTATGCTGAGACAACCTTAAGTAGCTTCACCATCCAGAAAAGCAGTCTGTCAGTGACTCCCAGTCTATTCTGCAGCAGCAGTAATTAAAATAGCACAATTTAGACTATTTTTTAGTGGTCTCATAGGGCACGTACGATCAGTTGAGCTGCATGTCAGCTCAGTGGCAGTAAAACTCTCAGCTCAGGAGACAGGAACTTCTTAAGACACTGTAATTCAATCACTTGCAGCTCCACATACGTCAATAACCTGGCCAGCAGTCCATGCTACTCACCCACCTCTCTGTACACTGGTCAGCGTACAATTAATGCTTTACATCTGGAACTAGAGTTCTGAAGTGACAAATACATTTATTATAAATCAGTGGCTTGACATTCAGAAACTCACTTGCCTGAATTTCGTATATAACTTTTTTCTTTCCAAATGAGTAGAGTTAGTCGAGTTACTGAGGACAAAAAGGTCACACATTAACAGCCACCATATGCTACCTCAAGCAGTACTTGCCAGTCGCACGTAGTGGTTTTATTCTCAGCAACAGCTGAGTATGCCAGGCGTGAAGCATCTGTCCTGCGTTCTCTGCTGCATGACATGGGACTGGCCAAGAAACAATGTATGAAAGGACAGTACTGCACTGCCACAAGAGAATTGGAGCTGACTAACTTTTTGAAGAGGAGAAAAAACCATCACGGAAATATAATTTTCAAAAGAAAACGGGACAGAATTATACGGCCTCGTGAAACGCGACGCATCTGCCCCTAGGGACAATATGAAGGTTTTAAAATCAATTGCATGTGATAGCTGAGTGGGACTAAGGTCATCTGAGTTGTTGGTTGTTTACAGAATGCTCAAATTGCTGCAAGATAAGCCGTTTCATAATTTGCCTTTACTGTGACAAATAAATTTAAAAGAACAGAACTTATTAAACAGTCACACATATTCGGTTTCCTTATCAAAAACCTGTAGTGAAAAAAAAAAAGGCAACTCCAGGAAAGTCCTCTTTCATAATAAATGCTTCAATGGTTTAAAAAAAAAAAAAAAAATCTTTTAACTCTGAACTTATGGAAGAAAAAAAAAACTTTTCTTTTTGCTTTCTACTCAGAAATATAGTTATATGTATCATGTCTGTGCTCCAGAGACACATACAGCTTTAATTGACTACTTTTCTGGTCTCTTCACCTTTCTATAAACCCTTTACATTGAAGGTTGAGAGGCAAGAACATGCAGAAGATACTTCAAAAAAAAAGAAAAGCTGTTCACCATCGTGCCAGATGCTGTCCAACCATACGCTATAGAAAACAACCATTGCTACCACAGGCTTTTCCAATTTAAAAAAATGTACTGCCCTGTAAGAATACCTGCAAAGGGGAGGAAGGGGCAACCATGAGAAAGTACAGCACCCACTGCTAGTAACCTGAGTGCCCATCTTTATCAGTTTTCTAGCAAACTAATAAAATTGCAAGTTAACTTGCCACAATTTAATGTCAGATGATCTCAGTGGGAAACTTTTCCAACAAAAAATAAAGGTTACTCACCCAACAACTAGAGCTTTCACGCTGATCACTGCACATTCCTGCTTC